>NC_061100.1:75863512-75881012 GCF_015104395.2 Macrobrachium nipponense | reverse complement strand
CACTTACACATATATATATATATATATATATATATATATATATATATATATATATATATATATAAGAGTGCATTGAATATGAATAATACTTCATGCTAGCGGCAGTAAGATTCTATGTTTCAGCTTTACGATCCGTGTTTTATAGTTTCCTCATAGATGAAAAGAAAATTGAATAGGATAATCACAGGCCTTCAAGCGAGGAGACATGCTGGTTGTTAATGGTGTTCATGGCAAATGCTTCTCCTGTAAATTTATTGATGGATTATTTTGTGTATTACACCATCGAGCTTTTGTGGGTTACCTGCGGAAATACTATATATATAGAAAAATTACAGAGAGAGGCAGTAACAGAATTGGGATTTTCCCCAAAGATTTTAGACATCTGATTATTGAAGATTATTATTTTTTTTTGCTTTTTAGGAAAGAAATACTTAAAAATGACGTTAAAAAATCTGTTTGGTTATTGTGAATGTGACGATTTGCATATTTTTTTGCTATTTTGTAAAGAACCTATCTCATGTTACAAGCTTTTGCTTTCTCCATGTCTGCAGTCGGTTTCAAGATTTAATCTACTTGATATGAAGTACTTTCTCGCTCTATGGTGTCATGCAATACAGTGTTCTGGAAATCTCAGTTATAATGAATTCCACCATCCACTTCCTCCCCGGCCGTCCCACCCCCCTCTCTCTCTCTCTCTCTCTCTTTCTCTTTCTCATTTTTTTCATATCCCTGCAACTGCCTGAGAAGCAAGATTTCTTCCAATGCCTCAGTCATCTAATCGCCGACATTGTGAGTCTTTACTTAAAGATGAAAACGTGCGTGAAATTGGGCAAATGACTCACAACAATGAGAAAATGAGACAAGGACGACTGCACTGTCATGAGGTAAAAAGGTATTTGGACAAACACAATCACGTTGATTCTCAATCATTTTCACGATTATTTCGTTAGGTATATTGTCATTGAGTATTACAGGGCATGACCTATCAAGTAGTGGCATTCACGAAAGAATGCCTTTTTTAAATAATTCTGGATATAGTGATTTCAGTAACCATCTTCATTTGTCTCATAATGTTATTACTTGGTTAAAAACTCGCTGAAAGCAGTGTTACGTGTAATGGATGTTTGATTGTGTAATTTTAATCGAGTGTTCTTTTGAAGTTATTCTGAATGTCCTCTACATAGTCATTTTTTTGAGAACCATAAAAATTATAATTATCTTTTGTCGGAGTACAGGAAAATGCTGCCTCATAAATATATACGTATGCGCGTGAGCACACACACATATATGTATATATATATATATATATATATATGTGTATATATATACTATATATATATATATATATATATATATATATAAATATATGTATATTATATATATATATATATCGATATATATTTATATATATATATATATATATATATATATATATATATATATACATATATATCGATATATATATAATATAATATATTATTTATTATAAAATATAAATATAGAAGTATTATTTATATATACTATAATATATTATAATATATAATATAATATATATTATCCGTATATATATGTATATATATATGTAATATATATATATATATATATATATATTATATATATATCGATTAATATATATATATATAATATATATAATATATAATATATAATATATCGATATATTATGATATATAATATAATATATGTATATATATATACATGTATATATATATATATTTATTATATATATAATATATATATATATATTGATATATATATTATATATTTATATGTTTATATTATAATATATAATATATTAATTATATTATATATAATATAATATATAATATATTTATTTATATATATATATATATTATATATTTATATATATATATATTATATAGATATATATATATATAATTATAATATAATTTAATTATATATATTTAATATATATATATATGCTATATATATATATATAGCATATATACAGTATATATAAATAATTTATTAATATATATAATATATATATATATATATATGTAATTTATTATATATTTATATATATATATATATATGTATTATATAATAATAATATATATATATATATATATACACCATATACCGTATATATATAATATATATAATATATATATAGTTATATATTGTATATTTATATATATGTATTATATTATATTTATATATATGTTATATATATAATATATATATATACTATATAGATATATATATTATATTATTATATATATTATTTATATACCAGATATACTATATATATAATATATTTATAATATATATATATTATATGTATACTTATTATATTTAATATATATATATATATATATATATATATATATATAATATATATACTGACATACATATATAACTATATACGATATATATATGTACATACATATATATTTAAGATATATATATAATATATATATTATATAATTATAATATATAGATATATATAGATATATATTTATATGTATGTAATATTATATATATATATAATTATATATATATATATATTATATATATGTATTTATATATACACGTATATATATATTTATATATAAATATATATATATATATACATATATATATATATATATATATATATATATATATATAGTATATATATAATATTATATATATATATATATGTATATATATATATATATATATATATTATACATATAATATATATATATATATATATATATATATATAGATATATATATATATATATATATATACTATATATATATATATATATATATATATATATATATATATATATAATGATGTATTATAAGGTAATCATTCTGAGAATCAGGATAAACCGTTTGTGGAAAGACTTCCAAGTAATGACGAAACTTTCAAGTGATTTTCTTCGAATACGTCATCCACATCACCAACTCAGTTCTTTGAGTGGTTGTAATTTTTTAAAATTAACTTTTATATCATTATCTGAAACTTCCTAAAGGGCTACTTCAGAAACAATTAAAATCTTATTGTCTCCTGACAAATAGCATGGATCACTCGAATGATGTCAACTGATGATCTGTTTAACCCAACCCGTAACTAGTCTACCTCTGCTGGCGACTCTGGAGAATCTTTTATCATTGTTGAGTGGGTAAACCAACTACCTTTATAGGTCCTAGCTCATTCCCTATTTCAATTTTCTTATCTAACAGGCCAATTTGTTATTTAGTTGTTAGTGCTGTATCTTCCCCTTTCCTTGCCTTTATTTTTCTTTATTATCATTGATGGCCTTAACTTGGCTGTTGTTCATGATCAGGTCGTTTTTGCTACTGCCAGGTATTTCTCCATTACATCTCATTCCTCTTCTAAGCATATTCTTATTTTCATTTGGGAACCCTTGGTGAATGGAACTGGATAGTATCTCTTGGTAAGGCACGGAATTTGGTTTCAGTGTTTTCAAGGATATTTTTCTTCATTTTCTAAATTTTATTATCATACCTAGCTATTCAAGGACTCTTGCGAACTTGAAATTTGTATTCTTTAGATTTGTTACCACCTGCAATCAAAAGGCCTCGTAAACCTCAAGCCTGCTGGAGTAAATTTTGGTAGCACACGTACTTTCGCTTTGGGTTGTTCCTTTTACAGGTTTGCGTGGAGTACTGTTCTTATAATAAATAAAGTCAATGCCTACCATGCTAATAAATGAGAGTGGCCAAATGCTACCAGCCACCAAACCGCAAATAGATCTATTGTGAGAGAGCGAAAAAGTTAATCTGTTAGATCAGAACTCCATCGTATATACTGCTAGAACGTGGAGCTCTGAATACCTCGATTTCCTCCACATTTTAACCCGCCTAGAGCGTCCTCTGCTTAGTAAAAGACATAATGGTCCACTCAGTCTGTTTGGAAGCAGGCTATCCTCACCAGGTTAGGTTATGAAATCAATGTTGAGGGAGAATGAGGCCCATTTTCTGAAAATCTGTTATTACAGCGCTGACCTCGAGCAGTAAGTTAACTTTGCTGTGAACTGCCAACGACGAGAGAGGCATGTTTTTTATTTTTTTTTATTTTTATTTTTTTCCGGTACTTTCGAATTAGGGTCTGGATACGCAAGCGCTAAAAACGTCGCGTTGCTGACGCCATGTTTTTAGAGTGAGGTATCATCTCTTGCTTTTCAATGGAAAACCACTAATTTGAATTACACCGAGCGTTACGCGCGCATTAGGAAATTCTAACGTCGGTGTCGATGTTAATAGCGCGCGCAAGTAACACCTTGCTGTGACTACACGAGACGCTACATAGGCTCTGGGCTCCTCCACATGGGCGCTCAAACGTAGGAGCAAGGGGGACCACTTGCTCCTTGCTGAAATCCTTGAAAAATTATATATATATATATATATATATATATATATATATATATATATATAGTATATATATATATAGATATATATATATATATATATATATCTATATAGGATATATATATATATATATATATATATATATATATATATATATATATATATATATATATCTATATATATATCTATATGTATATATATATATATATATATATATATATATATATATATATATATAAATATATATATATATATATATATATATATATATATATATATATATATATATATATATATATATATATGTATATATATATATATATATATATATATATATATATATATATATATATATATTGTATATTACATTTTACTACATTCTACAGTTTATCTTTGTTTAAGTAAATTAAAGGTTCCCTTATCATATTGTATAGCATTTGTATGCAATATATGACTGCGTTATTCTTTCTAGAAATGTTCGATTTCATTTGAACAATATATGGAAATACCTATTGAAGAAAAAGTCAATGTAACTTTCTGTATTTGTTTCTGCATCACATCTTGCTTCACTTAAATTATTGGTATCAAAATTCCACGGCATATATATATATATATATATATATATATATATATATATATATATATATATATATATATATATATTTATATATATTAAATGATTGCTCTATTCACTAAAGAAATGCCGGCGCTGATACTGTTTTTGTAATTAATCTGCTAGTTCAAAGGATCAAAAGTGTTTGTCTGATAGATAACAGAAACTATCCAAGTAGTTTTAAGATTTGACCCGTTGGTAAATATGCTGTGGGTGTCCATGCTACTCTGCAGATGCCATTTTTTGTTTGTATGATGTTTTTACGTTGCATGGAACCAGTGGTCATTCAGCAACGGAACCAACGGCTTTACGTGACTTCCGAACCACGTCGAGAGTGAACTTCTATCACTAGAAATACTCTACAGATGCCACTCTACCCCAGTACCATGAGAGACAGCAAATTTATTTGTGAAGTTGAAAGCAGGCCGGCATTATGTAATGTCAAAATGAATGATTATAGCTGTAAAAAAGATAAAACTTGCCGCCATGGTCTCCGGTGGTTTCCAAGCATAACGGGAAGTTGGCCAGTAAAGTCTGTCCGATAATGCAGAGTGAACCCAATAGTGTCTCACATTTCCTTTGCATGTCTAATGATTTCGAGGCACAAGCTGGTCACGCGTCTTACTTGGCCAGCAACCTTAATGAACTAAACATGCTTGTTTGATACTCAGTAACGCTTCGAAGAAAATAGCGCTCGTGTAGCCTGGCCAAAAAACTCAACGTTAGACAGCGTCAGCAACGCGGCGTTTTTGCTCTCGTTTATCCAGACCCTAATTAGACTTGGAGACATCGCATTCGCACCTGCTTCATAGCATGCTGAAGGGTATAATACCGTTGGCGTCAGGTGTGTCTTTTATTAGTCACCCAACGTTTCTTAACTCCTGTAATTAGACATCTCTCGTTCATAATATTTCTCTCCCTTTCTCTCTTTCTCTTTATATATATATACACACACATATATATAGATAGACAGATAGATAAGCACACACCCATATATATATATATATATATATATATATATATATATACTATATATATATATATATATATATATACACACACACACACACACACACACACATATATATATATATATATATATATATATATATATATATATACATATCTATATGCATATATATATATCATTATATATAGTATAATATATATATATATATATATATATATATATGTGTGTGTGTGTGTGTGTGTGTGTGTGTGTGTGTGTGTGTATATATATATACTATATATATATATATAGTAGTATATAATGACCATGCTCATTCGTGCCTATGCATACCGCTTATCAATCACTATTACCAGAATAATACCGAGCTTAACGAGGGTCTATATGAAAACTTTCCCAACGGCAAAAGATCTTCATATATGATTGCAATGCGATTCAGCAAGCAAGCACTCATGAGTCCACCACAGTTAGAGATCCTCATCGGCTGCAGAGAAAAAGCATTTTTCGACTTAACCGCGGGTTCAATTGTTCAGGCCCAAGATTAACTGCCTCCTTACGCGTCGTGCATGGCAATGATGACTCCGCGCAGACGCTCCCTGCGAAGAAAATGACTTCAGTAATTCCGGTTAAACTGGAGCCCATTTAGCGCTAAAGGAATGTCATCATTTTACTTTGTAAGTGAGCTTTCACTTAACGTATTTCCGAAAATGTGAGTTTTTGTATTGGCTTGCACGAATGCGGTTTTTCCATAGGAAAGAACTGAACAAAAACATGACGAGCAAACTCTGCGCTCTTTGGAGGCCCGCGCCGTGTCTCCGTCCTACGCATGCGCCTCAGCCTCCCTGATAGTAAGAATGAGGTGAGGTTTTGTGAATGAATGAGGTTGCTACTGGTTCTCCGAATGAATGGGCCACGCGAGTCCGCTGACGTAACTGGGGCATGGGCCTCGGGCGCCTGCCCAGCTATGCCCTCGATCTGGGTAGGTTGTGGTAACGGTGGAGAAGGCCAAGGTAGGAGGGAGCAGAGATAGTGGGAGGCAGCGCCTTCCATTCTCTCACTGAGGTATGAATGAACTCCGATGCGCTCCTCGCATCTCGGCTGGACGACAGATGGCTACGCACACACACTCTTCGCCCCGACACAATGAATGATTGTTGCCACTCACTGCACATCGAGCTTGTTTACGCTCCCTGGAACTCTCGCCTGACAATTAAACCAAGGGGGTTTTCAAGGGTCTGATGCAAGTTTTAGCATGGACGTCAGAAAGTGAACAGGCTACGTATTAGAACATACTTTTAATGAATTCGATAAGTAGTCCATCCTTACAAAATGATCAAGTCAGTATCTCAGTCGTGGAGTTGTATTAACAAACACACACACACACACACACACACACACACACACACACACACACACACACACATATATATATATATATATATATATATATATATATATATATATATATATATATATGTGTGTGTGTGTGTGTGTGTGTGTGTGTATGGTGTGTGTGTTTGTGTGTGTGTACGTGTGAGTATGTATGTATGTAACTGAATTAACTCTCGAGATGAGCTTATGAGCCAAAAAATGCTATATGTTGAGGACTACCTTTATCCATTAATACTAATTCTTAAAAAAAAAAAAAAAAACACGCACACATTCATATTACTTACGGTGCATTTAATTTAAAGATACCGATCGGCAATAAGACGTCTACGCACGCGGAAGCGAGCAGCTCTCGTGTTGGGAGAGTTTTTGCTCTCACGTATCACTCAAGCATGAAGAGGGAAACTAGGCTTAATTTCAAGGAATGCTGAACGTTCAGACCAATAACCGCGGAGAGAGATGCTAAGTTAATAATTAACGGGGTCCCTCAGAGATTAATAATAATAATAATAATAATAATAATAATAATAATAATAATAATAATAATAATAATAATAATATTCTGCGTTCATAGAACTGGGTTCTCATATTTAAAGCGAGATAAAGACAGAACTAAGAGAAGCATAGAGGAATATAGACGAAGATTGTAGAAAAATAGATAAGATGTATTTAAAATAAAAAGACGGTTCGGCGAACTTCAGAACTCTAGACCTTTACTGATTACGCAAATACATAGAGGGCCTGCACGACTCTTCTCTTCCATTGTAATTTAGGTTATTCTTTTTTCTTGCCTCTTTTCTGCATCAGTGACTCCACTCACACAGCCGGCAGTTGGCACCGGTTGATCTCACGCTCGTCATGAAACTGTATTTGAATTCAGGCGACTAGAAACTCTAGTTTGCCTAAGAACCTCACGTTGTCTCTAACAAAGAAAACTCTGAGACGTTAGAAACAGGACAAGAGGTTTGCAAACGAACTTATTTCCTGACGAAAAGAATGAGCTGCCTCGAAGACGGGTGGTTATTCAACCGCAAGATTTGTTTATTATTTTTCTGTTTAGGAGGGAAGAATGGCTTGCTCGCAACACTGGCATTCTAGGAGAGCTTCCCTTCGGCAGTTTGTTTGAAAATAATCTAACCGCAAGGGTCGTTAAACCCGAGAGGTCGCCCCAGCTATTAAAAACAGGTTATGGATATAGAATCATCTATAATCGGCCATAAAACTAAAAGCGTATTAGACAACATCCCACAACCAGCGGTTTGGAAGTTCAGAAGTTGTAGAATCATATAAGTTCGCATTTTTATGGCTGCCTGAGGAAGAGAGGTACATGGTGGGACATCACCCAGTTTATCAGTATTTTTGCTTATTAAGGCAATGAATATATCAGTTAAAGGAAATTAATCAAAATTGAATGCTGCAATCTAAAGAAAACGAATGGCAGAATAGATCAAAGAAGGGGCCGACATTATGCATTAATATTCATGAATTTGAGATCGAGTTATGGAATGCCAAGGAACAAGCTGAAGAACACCGCTTGCAGAGAAAATTATAAAAGATATGAAAATTAGACTTTTAAATTGAAATTGATACTCGCAGTCATGTTTAATTCCACTGGTTATTCGCAAGAAAAAACGCGTACATTAATATTTTCCTACTTCATGCAAAGGAGGGTTCAACAAAAACACACGTATATATATATATATATATATATATATATATATATATATATATATATATATATATATATATATATGTATATATATATATATATGTATATATGCACACACCCACACTCACACGCACACACACACACACACACACACACACACACACACATATATATATATATATATATATATATATATATATATATATATATATATATATATATACACACATACATGTGTGTGTGTGTGTGTGTGTGTGTGTGTGAGTGTGTGTCTATACATTTCCCTGTGTGACTTTTATACGTCCAAATTCTTACCGTCAGAGACACAAGAAAACATAAAGGTAAATATCATATCTTTTATATCGCTGAAGTCAATCAAAATGCTTTCCAATTAATAAAGACGGAGTGGAGGCCAATTGTCATTTCACCGTGATAAGTTATGTTCCTAATCAGAAAATAAAGTTCTCAAGGAAAATAATCTTAATCACTTCTCAATAAATAGTACATTTGCATAGATACCACCTCATCTCAAGTGTCCTTTTGGAGTCTATCTGACGTTTCTAGCGTCTTTTTAGTTTTCTGTAAAATGAAAACTATTGAGTTGGTTTTGTTTGTCCTTCCGCACTTTTTCTGTCCGCCCTAAGATTTTACTAAAACTACTGAGGCTAGAGGCCTGCAAATTGGTATTTTTATCATTCACCTTCCAGTCATCAAACACGCCAAATTGCAGCACTCTAACATTAGTAGTTTCTATTTCTTTTAAGACTAAAGTTACCCGTGATCGTGCGTCTGGCACAGTGCAGGTGCCAACATTGCAGGCCATCACCGGGCTGTGACTGAGTTTTATAGGCCGCGGCTGAGAGTTTTATACAAAAAACTCGATTTCTTCGGCGCACTTTTTACTTGTTTTTTGTGAGATCCGTTAGCGCTCCTAAATACTTGTAGACCTTTGATGCCAACGATTATAGTGTCTCTGAAAATATTTTAAAACTCTTTTCCTAAATATCGTGATTTTGATACTTAAAAATACATATTTCTCATCGATTATAAGAGCACCACACGTATCTATACGTCTTCTAAGACCTGCGTTCCTGATAAGTTACGATTATATAAAAAAAGGAGGGTCATTGTGTTTACCAACATGCCTTGAAGGTCTCTTGATTAAGTTTTCATCTTCGTATTATTCAACGATCCTCTAAGCGAGAGAGAGAGAGAGAGAGAGAGAGAGAGAGAGAGAGAGAAGAGAGAGAGAGAGAGAGAGAAATAATAATCTTCCTGCTGTGTAAAAAAAACTCGGTGAACTCGAGACTTACCCAGAAAGCAACACTCGAGTTGTATACTAATTCATATGAAGTGATCATCGAGGGATGCTTCTTCTATGTTGCGTCTATCATAAATCGTTCTTCGCAATGTTCCTGAGTTGTACCCTAGAATAAGTTTGAGAAGGGAGCTGTTGAAAACATCTTCGGTCCGTTTATCAATTCTCAGATGTCGAGGAGTGGTTTATGAAGTGTTCTGGAATTATGAGAACACAGTGGGCAGGTCTTTGAGGTCGTTCATAGCACTTGATTTCCGTAAAACTGGAGTTGATTATCCTATAAGAAAATACCTCTGATGAACGTATTACAATGTATCGATCTGTACTTTCATTTAGAATTAAACAGGGAAATATTCCACCTCTGGTCCTTAGGATCTTGTTTTTTTCTTTGGCATTCTCCGTGAGATCTGCACATATTTAGTACATTGACCTGAAATAAGATAAACGCCAAATCTGCTCGTCACTGAAAAACACCTAATTGTAAAATGTTACCGAATGATTTCGAAAGAAGCAAGTGAAGCTTAGTACAGTGAATGGTTTCCCCTCACGTTAGTTTTTGTGTTTCTGCGTCATGAGATTGTCTTCTGGAGTGACTCAATACCTTCATTGCAGTTGACCTTCCCCTTATACCAATTGATGTCTTCATTTGCATAATCAAAATTAACCGATTAATTTTATTATATCATCGTCATGGTTCTGAGATAATAGGTATCATTATCACCTCTGTTAATTACCAAGGGTTTCTTCCGGCAGCAGACTTATGCAAACAAACACAATGAATTGATACTGTGATTCTTTTTCCTTTTTATCCCAGGACACAATTGTTGAATGAATTCATTATTTGCGTTCATTCTTAGTCACATAAAGCAATTAAACTTTCAATGCAGTTTAAACCTAATTTTTCGACTGTTAATAAAGATAAGAGGATAACGCATCCCATTGTAAACTTAAGGTACAACGCATACAGCTGTATTTGTTTGCCATTTATATGAAGTGGTAACACTTAGCAAATGGAATAAGCTTATGGAATAAACGCTCGTCGACTAATATGCTCCAGCGCAGTGACAAGGTAACGAATGAGTGTGCAGAAATGTATACATTAAGGAGCTGCAGTATTGAAACTTATTTACAATGAGAGAGAGAGAGAGAGAGAGAGAGAGAGAGAGAGAGAGAGAGAGAGAGAGAGAGAGAATTCATGGTACTCAAAGACTAGCTACGCTGTTCTTGCATAGTCTAAGAAATAATCTTGTAGACAGTAAGAGAGTAATGACCAACATATTTTTGAGAATTTCGACCTACACGGCTTCATTTCAGCACCTTCCACTTTTCAATTTCATGTCCCACCGAAGGTGAATGAAATTAAAATGTTAACCTAAATACAACTTGCATTTACTTTCTAATTTACCTGTTTTTACTTTCATGTCACGGTTTACCCTTAAGCGAACATTATAGCTTTTTTTTTTTTTTTTTTTTTACCTCATGTTGAGTAATCATTTAGTAATTGCTCATCAATAATGAACATTAGAAATCTATTTTAAAGTCACATCTCCAGAAGGCAGCTCCCCTGTGCGTGAGTTGCATAGGGTGAATTACCATTCAGTCTTTCTATTTACTTAAAACATATACAGTTATCATTTTGCAGTTCCCGCGTCTGAATTTTCCTTAGCCTTGTAAGCAAACGCCTCAGGTGAACATGTGATTAAGATATAGGTGCAAACCGCAAACAGGAAGTAGTTGAGTCTGATATGTTCTTTCAACCAAAAGCCAAGTTTTTCCTGTAATCATTATTAAATTTCCTTTTTTCTAGATGCTCAAGTATTATTTTAATTAACGAATTTACCGAATAGATACTCTCAAGTGTATATTTTGATGAGAACAGCACAACTTTTAATTTCGTGAAGCGTTAAAGACAGGTATAAAAAATCTATATCAGACAATCTTGTCAGTCCTTGATGCCGTCACATTATCGCAACCAGAACTAAATATAACTTTCATAATTAGTTACTAGATGCAAGTATCGTCTACAGTTAGACATTCTGCAAGTGACGGTAAATATTCGCAATCGATACGACTGTAACTAATCGTAATCGGTGGAAGCGCAGGCTGTTCACCACCACCATTTGCTTCTAGTTCAAATACGTCAGCCAGTCCGAGGCAATATAGAAGCTTCAACAGTATTGGTTATGGGTATTTACCATCAACATAACTAAGCAAGTAGAAACAAGATTTATATACAACGTATATACAACGTATATAAATCAGCGGCCTATGAAACCTTCAGCCACGGCCCACTAGACGCATGATCATGACTAACTTCAACCTTAAATAAATAAAAAACTGCAGAGGATAAAGGGATGTGATTTGGTATGTTTGATGATTGAAGGGTAGATGATCAATTTACCAATCTGCAGCCCTCTAGACTCAATAGTTTGTAAGATCTGTGGGCGGACAAAAAAAGTGAGGACGGACAGACAAAGCCATCTTAGTAGTCTTCTTTTCCAGAAAACTAAAAATGAATATAGCTTCATTCGACAAATGAACTGGATATCCGAACCAACGTATCCTTGTTTCTGAAGATATGAAAGCAAACGAGTTCACGCAATTAACTGAAGTTTTAGTTGTGCGAAGCCGCTCAACATTTGCAACTACTTCAGTTAATTGCGTGAACTCGTTTGTTTTCATATATGCAGAGACAAGGGTACGTTAGTTCGGATATCCAGTTCATTTGCCGAATCAAAGTACATCAAAGGAAATAAAGTAATAGTGAATTACAGGTTTACTCGTGCACACTGATTCAAGCGCAACAGCTTCAGCTGTAATGCAAAATTTGAGTCAAGCATATTCAGCTGAGGGTACTAGTTCTCACTCAAATAGAACTTTAGCTTTGAATCAAGTGATGAAAAATAAAATAAACTAGTTATTTACGAAACTAATTTAACAAGTTAAGTAACATCTTTCAACTCCTTTCACAAGTTCAAATAGCTTCGAGTTTCTTGTTCTTTAAGAATTTAGGATTTGGATGTCAATATTGTTGAATCTTCTAGAGCTTCTTTTGTTCTAATCCAGTATCTTCATTATATATGGATATTGTGTCATTCTTACTCAGTGATATGGATCTACAGTCCCCGAATAACTTATTTTTCTTGAAATCACTGACAAACACTAAGAAACCCCTTGATGAAAGATGTCTGAATCTGTTTGTTTATAATACTTATTAAGATTTCGAGTGGTATGCAAATTAGTCCTACATTTTATGAAGAACACTTAACTTTCCTGAAACAACGTTGCAAAATGAAATGAAACGAAGGAAACAGAAATCTCCCGAAAACTATAAGCTTAAGAAAAACTCTTCTGTAATTTAATTAACAAAGAAAACACCTATAGTTTACAACTGTGACATTGAAGACATCTCACACTTAATCTCCCATAGCGCTGGACACCGAATCAGACTAATGGCTGCCGTTAGCCCAGCCAGAGAGCAGAGTTAGATCGTAGCCCCAGATACCGACAGATAAGAGACACCTTCTCTTCCTTGTTCGTCATCGTAATAATGCGTCTCAGTTCGCTGATGCATCCTGTGCGGATGTTCTCCGGGCGTTATGAGGCGACCAACAACATTTCAAGGTTTCTGGATTTGTACAGATAATCTGGAATCGACATCTGACCAGTGAGACTTGGCGCCCACGGGACTACATCCCCCCAAGACATCCGCAGAAGCAAGTTGAATGAAATCCTGTTTTGTTGGGATGTCGTTCGATCTCCGGAAATCCCTGAGGGTCTTCAGCAATATAAGGAGAGCATTTTTGATGTCTTTGTCGCAGCTTCTTTTTTATATATACCAAACATCTTTCGTTGTGATGGGAGCATTCTATCCTTTTTTTTCTTTTTTGTGTGCTGTGTTGGTCGTTAACAGCGAATCTTATGGCTTGAATAGCATTTCCTCAAGAAAAGTTTGATGTTAATTGTAGGTTTCTGCTTCGATTTCGCTTCGTTCGCTGTTGCTAATATTTTCCATTATAATTTTATAGCTTCTAACCTCTTCAACTTTTGTTATGAGAGGTTCATTGATAATTGCAGCCCTAAGCATCTGTTCTTATTCTACCCTGATACTTATTGGTTAGGGTATTCCAGTCAATTTGTCATTACCTGCTTTTGTTCATTCTTATTTGTTGACTGTTGTCCTTTAAATGGGGATCGTTGCAACAGAATGCTTCTGCTCACGTTTCATTATGTCGACTTAGCCATGAATTTCTGTTGAAAAGCGATGCTAACTCCAGTATGGTGGTACCGCTTACAGGGAGCCATGTTTGGCACACTGTTGATTATGCTAATGGGTCTTCGCAGCAGCCTTTCGGCACCAAGCACACTGCTCTGTATCATTTCATTTCTATCTGTTCTTTTCGGTCTATGTTTCTTTAGCGTTTCTTCAATCCAAATAAATCCTTATACTAATTTCAGTAAGGGTCTATTTGTGTGTCCCAGTGGTTTCCTTCAGGTAATTTACAATATATAGACATAATTCTGTAGGCCTACTGATCTCTCTGCAAATTCCATTTTAACCAACTTGTCGATTATTTTTTTTATTTTATTTTTTTTTTGCTTCACATGGAATTCCCTTTATCAGCGCTTCATATATAGAGGTCATTCGTCGATAATAACGCGAATCTATGTATTGTCTACTTTTTATGTTATCTTATGTGTGTAAATGTTGTTTGCCGTGATTAGAGAGATCTAGATGACACCATACTAATGTATACATACTTTATACTTTATGATCTGTTAAAACACGGCTGATAAACTTATCTCAAAGTATAATTACTTTAATTCTTACATATTCAGTTACAGATACTATCACCAGATTATATTGACTATTAAATAATAATCGAACAAAAACATTCGTTGTAAAAATAATTAGTATGATTTGGTACGGTCGCTAAAAAGTAAATCTTCCTCCAAAAATAAGGTAAGCTCAATTATTCGGGAACCCCGAAGGGTAGCTGACATGTCTATCCACTATTTTGGAGTGAGTGGAATGAAATATTGACAAAACAGATTGACTGCAAATGTTATCATCACCTTTACACAGTGGTTATGGAAATGTAAAGCTTGAGGAATTAGGGGGATGTACCGTCAAAAACTTCTCTGGACCAGTGGCCAGGAAAGTGTCTCTAGGAAAGCGGAGGAAAATATACATATGTGAGAGAAAGGCTCTGAAATATCATATTGACATGTAGAATAACCATGTTTTTCTTTAATAATGCAGAACCTTGTTAAGTATATCTTAGCTTAATCAGACCACTGAGCTGATTAACAGCTCTCCTAGGGCTGGCCTGAAAGACTAGATATTTTTTTACGTGGCTAGGATCCACATGGTTACCTAGCAACGGGACTTACAGCTTATTGTGGGATCCGAACCACATCATATCGAAAAATGAATTTCGAAACATCAGAAATAAATTCCTCTGATTCCGCGTTGGCAGAGCGGGGAGCGAACTTCGGACAACCGAATCGTTAGGCGAGCACATAATCAACTCGTCCAACGAGAAACTTCAGAACTTTGTGACTTAAGGCCCCTGGGGTTGTTAAAGTATTAAGATAATCATGTATTTTCCTTCAGATATAGCTCATCTGCAAATCTGTTGAACTACTGATCATTAAGATGATTTCAAATGCGTACATTATGGAAGGAAAAAATAGAATTAAATTATATACATAAGAGTGAGTGAAGATGCTGAGCAAACTTCTGGGGATGAAGACTGAAAGCTCATCAGCAAAAACTTCAGATTCAATGACCTTAGTATTTGACACCCATTATCAGATTTTATACAAAAAACAATAATCTTTGACAACAAAAGGCCAATACCTCCTGAAGCGACTTCTGGGAGAAAATGCTGTTATCTTGACTTAAAATACATCATATTTTGTGAAACCGTTATTTCGGATGACGTAAGAAAATAAACTGAAGATTTGTTTCAACGGACATGGTAGAAATAGCTGTTTATTAGAGATGATATATAGTATAATATATATATATATATATATATATATATATATATGTATATATATATATATATATATATATATATATATGTATATATATATATATATATATATACATATATATATATATATATATATATATATATATATATGTATATATATATATATATATATACATATATATATATATATATATATATATATATATATATATAATATATATATATATATATATATATATATATATATATACACACACACACACACACCACACACACCACACACACACACACATATATATATATATGTATATAATATATTAATATATATTATATATATATATATATATATATATATATATAACTAAAGTAACCGTGCGCAATCATGTAGTTTGCTCTTTCGGTCTAACTTATTTTTTAGAAAGTGTATGTTATTTCGGAATCATGTGAATACTCCATCTGACTTAAACATATCACTGCAAAAGTTTTAGAATAAGGGAAGATGATCAGATCCAGAGATAAGAATAAATTCGAAACTCAATCTCCACACAAAGAACGATAATAAACTTAAACCATTCAATCCGTTGAATAAAACTATCTCGGATGCATGTTTAATTACTGGTGAAATGAATGATTACGAGAATGAATAATCAGTTGTCAACGTTAGGTAGAGAGGCTCATCAATATAAAGAAAGGCACCTGCAAACAGATTGCGATGTTGCTGAAGTACATTCGTTAATTGGACGATTTCAGCAAATGACATCTTGTTCTTTCGCTTCATAAATAAATCTTAATGCCTCTCCCGAAGCTGAAATGCTTTTAATTCAATAGGTTAATGAAAAATGCTCGACCCTTCTCGTCGATATTTTGGTTTTACAGTTTTGAGCTTAGTGAATATAACTATGACTATAATTAAATGTATATATATATAATATATACATATATATATATATATATATATATATATATATATATATATATATATATATATATATATAAAGAGAAAGAGAGAGAGGACAGGACAGAGAGAGAGAGAGAATTGTATATTTGTATATGAACTATATATATAAAAAATATAATATTATATATATATATAATATGAATATATATATATCATATATATAGTATCTGTAGCAGGAATAAAATAGCAAACAGCCATCATAGCATCGTATTCATTA
>NC_061100.1:75851012-75858512 GCF_015104395.2 Macrobrachium nipponense | reverse complement strand
ATTTATGACTGACGGTGGAGAATTTAGCTTGTAAACGCATCGAAATGGAGAAAAAAGATAGAAAGACCAATAGGAAATTGGCAAATATTGATGAAAGTGAATAGAAAGGAAATGAAAATTGATTTCACTGAGAATTTCTGATGATAGTTAGCCACAGAAATTCTAGTTTTTGAAAGGCAATAATGGGAGAAACACCCCAATAAAAATAGCTAGCTCTAACGATAAATGCAAAAAGGAAGGGAAACGAATAATGAACAAGACTGAATAGTTTGGGTTGGTATGCGGATGGGTATCGAAGAGAGAGAAGGAAAATGTAAAAAAGCTGACTCATTCTGGTAAAGTCATGGTCAATGACTAAAGAACTCAAAGTGCAATTAGAAAAAAAAGATAAATGTAATCCTTTAAATTAATGACGTAGCGAAAGCGAGTGACGAACATTTTGCGGGCCATCGCAGAGAACCCGAGAGTAAGAAGCAAAGGAAAATATGTATACGTAAAACAAAAGACATGTAAATATACGGGCGAAAAGAAATGGTCATATAAAGACTGCCTTGTATATAAATATGCTACTTAAAATTGAAGTGACAGTCAACTTTGGAAGAAACACTGATAATTTTAGTTAGCGTGAAATATTGACAATAACATATGTATTAATCCAGAGCAGCTGCCTTACTGATATTAAGCATATACACAGAAAAGTTAACATCCACGATTTAAACAAATGATCTGTTAACATGGATTCATTATTGGCGAAGATTTGATTGAAAAACGCTGATGATAAAACAGGTTTAGTAATGTATTTCTCTTGAGTCAAGAGATTAAGTTGATTGACAGGCTATGAACAGACGAATACATATATCAACCCCAGTTATAACATGAATTAATATGTTGGCTCTTTACTTATCATTACTCACAAAATGGCATGATCTCACTACAGCCACCCACCGTGAAGGAAGACATACACACGCATACTTTCATATATTTATGTAACATTGTGTCTGTATATATATTATATATATATATATATATAGTATATATATATATATATTATATATATATATATCTATACATACATACAATAATATGTACTATATATATACATACATACATATATATATATAATATATATATATATACTATAATATATAAAATATATATATATATATAGTGTACTATATATATACATACTACATATATATATATATATTACTATATATATATTATATATATATATATATATATATATATTATATTATATCTATATCTATATACATACATACATATATATGTTTACTATATATATACATACATATATATATATATATATATATATATATATATATATATATATATACATCATATATATATATATATATATATATATATATATATATATATATATATATATATATATATATATATATATATATATATATATATATATATATAATGTGTGTCTGTTTAGAGCAAAACGGCTGGTTTCCGCGTGAGAAAGAGAGAAAGAAGCAGACAAGTAGACGGAAGAGAGTTCAGAATGGTCAATAGATAATAAAGTTTGTGGTATAAAAAAAACTGGTCGTAAATGAAGGGTAGAGTGGCTGATGTTCTCAGATGAAGCAATGTTTACAAGTTGAAGGGAAGAAAAACTTTAGAAAAATGGTGGCAAGTTTGAACTACGAAAGAAGAATGCTGAAAGTGAAAGGAAAACGAAGCAGAGAATGTTTGTATGAATGGGTTAGGCCTATATGGGCGTTTTGGAGCAAAAATCAGAGATTATGATGGGATGAGATTAACCACAAAAAAGGCTTATGCAAGGCGGGTAGAAGGATATATAGAAAAGGTTCTCAAGAATTTTGGGTCTAGGTTTGTGAAAGTTAGGATTATGAATGGACCGTTAAAACAATTGTCCTTTATCAAAATAAAGTGATTCCCTATGCGAGAGAGAATACAATTTATTGTGAAAAAAAAGCTTACAAAGTACAGCACAACAGGCAACCTGGACGCAGTATATGTATAGAGGAAAGCCATCTTGAATGAATGGCATTGGCTGTGGCATTATACTATATACCTTTTCCACCCTATTGATTACTAGACAAACGTCATTCATCAGGGCTGATATGGTACTCAGATAGTATTACAAAATATAAATACTTATAGATAACTATGGGAAAATTACAATATGTTAAGTAGGAATTACCCATTAAAAGATTGCACTGCAAAATTTGTCTTGAATATCATAAAATATAGAACTTTTATATATGCTGTTCAATAAGAAATAATTTGAATGTCTGCTATACAAGATATACCTTTTATTAAGTTTCTGTCGAGGTACACAATTGCTACGGAGTAGCATGTAGTATACTTTAGAGTAAATGAGCAATTTCTTACTTTATAACACGTTGAAACTTAAAATAATTACTTGACAGACTGAATTATGTGAGAAAAAAATGAATGCTGAAATATTCCGCGTGTGATAAGGGGAAGAAAGAAAGAATGAAAAAGAAGTGAGAAATTTTGATGTAATGATGATGTAAAAAGACTATGGCTGGAAAAAAAGACTAATAAATTTATCTTAGGTTGTTTGGCCTTGTGAAGAGAATAAAGGGTTAGAGGTTTGTTAAACTATTGTAAAATGATAGAGAAATGAACACCGATAAATCGCTTGCTACGCGAAGTGGGCGTAGAAGGAATTTTGATATGCATGATAGCGGAGTGCGATGCCGTGCAAGCAAAAAGCCAGATGTGCAGTTGATAAACTCTTGCATAGGTTTATGAAACAGTTTTCGATATAGGAGTTCACTGTACTTGATTCGGCTGTTAAATGACGAACATACAAGTTGCTGTTGCAAGGATCAAGAAAAATGACTGAGCTAGCAAGCTCATCCCTAGAGAAGCTGAAGATTTGAGAGCTGTACCCTTTTACAGATGCATTTGCCAAATGGGAGAGAGGCACATGATGAAAGAAATGTATATTCAAGCATTATAAACAGTCTGAATATGTCTTTATATTCTATTTACATATTTAACTAAGTGATCTAGTAATCAAGAACAAGTCATCTAGTTAGTAAAAAATAAATATCCTGCAGATTCTATAAAACAACCCCATTTCCGTGTTTCCTATAATACAATCGTTTGATAAGATATGATTATCAATTTTCCTAGGAATTATGACATGATACTCCCTTTATCATGCTAAATGAATGTTTTGTATTTCCATATCTATCTTTGTTGGAGTGTAATAGCTCAACCATTGTACCGCCATCTGTCATTGGCTGTATTTAAACTAAGTAAAAGTTTCATTTTGATATGTTTGAGTAAATTTAGTTTTTTTGGTAGGAAACCCATTTTTCCATCATTTTGTTGTATTTGTAATTTATATGAGTTCAGTTAATAAAATAAAAAGATAACTCTTGCAGTAAATCAAGAAAATATATTCTGTTCTTTGCCATTAAAGATACATTGCATTGATTGAAATAAAGTTACAGAGAATGATCAATCTTTCTCAACTAAAAACTACTATAAATCGCCTTTGAAATAAACAATAGTTTTCTGGTATATATGGTAGTTATTATTGAAAATTAAAAAGAAAATAAAGAGTTTTTGACGATTCTCTATTGAGGACTTGCTTATAAGTTTATTGCTACTCCTGTAGAGTTAATTTTCGTGCTAGCCTACTTATGTTATTGTAATCTTTTTTTATTACATGCTGCGGTGTGTTCGAAAAGACAGAATATATTTTTACCTATAACAATAATTACAATGCAGTTGAAAGATATGCTGTCATTTTTCATTGCATGGGTTCACTACAATGATTAGCAAGCTAGTTGTAATCCAGTCGTGTTGCAGGATATCCTTATCAGCAATACATTGGGTTCCGTACTCGACTATCAGTCTGGTAGCCCGAGTTCGCTTCCTGCGACCACCAGTGCGGAAACAGAGGAATTTATTTCTGGTGATTAGAAATTCATTTTTCGATATAATGTGGTTCGGATCCCACAATGAGTTGTAGAACCCGTTGCTTAGAAATCAAATGGTTCCTAGCCACGTAAAAAAAAAAATCTAATCATTCGGGTAGGCCCTAGGAGAGCTGTTAATCAGGTCAGTGGTCTGGTAAAGCTAAGATATAACTGACTTTTTATAACATCCATACAGTAATGGATTTTTTTTTATAGTTCTGTTGATTATTATAAGTGATATTTACATAATATTCTTACCTGTGATCTAGTTGCTTCCAAAAATTTGTTATCATTTATTAATTCGGTAATTATTCTTAGTACCGTAATGCATTGGGTTACGCTTCTACCAGTAATTGTCGATCACTGGAAAATGTTTCTAATAAAAAGGATAAATGTATAAAGCAAATACCTGAGAGCAAAGGTTACAAATTATTCATTCATACCAGATTCAATGGCTGTAGAACATTCTTCTGGATATATTTATAAAAGTATCCACTGATTATGAAATTGACCATAACTATAGTTCAGAGAGTCTATTTTAAAAAGGCCAATTTACATTGCTAAATCAATTGATATTATAAAAAATCGATTTAGTACGCATCGGAACGTGACAACGCGCAGACAGGCGTAAAATACAGAGTCACCTTGTGCCTAAAAAGACATCATTTCCTTACCATAACCTTAACCTTGAGCTACTTTACACAGTTGACGCGAAAGTCTCCTTGTACAGACTCGAATGTCTCTCTCTCTATTTTAGACTAGTGTAGTTTTTACCAGTTCCCAATGGCTCGATGGCCGTCAATGCTTCAGTAACGAAGGTAATGATGCATTTAGTGGTTTACGTTGGCTGCGCTAGACTTTCCATAGCTAGTAAATGGAGGAAATGATTGATGATTATTTTTAGAATGATTCAAGTTCCTTGGTATCGTTGAGTTATCAGGTTTGTGCAAGTTCAAAGAGTTGATTTCATACTGATCATTGTTCCCTTTTTTACGCATTCTTTGTTACCGTTATTATTCTTATTAAAAATACTAGTAATAACAGTAACAGCCAAATACAATTTTAGTAATAACATTGTATAAATATTGGTCCATTCATCATGAAAATGCTTAGTTAGCAGTGAAACTCTTTGTATTATTAATATTATTATTATTATTTGAGAAACAAATCAGCAGTTATGTATTTGTACATATATTTAAAGATAAAACTGTAAAGATTCATCTTTAGATATATAAACAAATGCATAACTGTGGATTTGATTCTCCATTTATGACTCATCTACCATTTTGGTCTATCACAGTCCTCCCATTCGACTGGGTGGTATTTATAGTGTGGGGTTCCGGGTTGCATCCTGCCTCCTTAGGAGTCCATCACTTTTCTTACAATATGCGCCGTTTCTAGGATCACACTCTTCTGCATGAGTCCTGGAGATACTTCAGCCTTTAGTTTATCCAGATTCCTTTTCAAGGATCTTTGGATCGTGCCTAGTGTTCCTATGATTATGGGTACAATTTCCACTGGCATATCCCATATCCTTCTTATTTCTATTTTCAGGTCTTGATACTTATCCATTTTTCCCTTACTTTCTCTTCAACTCTGGTGTCCCATGGTATTGAGACATCAATAAGTATTATTATTATTAGTATAATTTTTATTACTTCTTGCATTCAACAGCTGCTCAAGAAATTTTCCCTGGCTTAACAATGAAATGGTTCGTTTTCTGAAACAGCAACTTACAAAAAAGTATCCACAAATAACCGGCTTTGTCCTACTATGCCCAGCAGGTTGAAGTATGCGACAAAAACCTGTTCCTCATAAATCAGTGTATGAAAATCCTGATGATGATAAACTAAACTAAAACGAGGTCCATTTCTTTCGCTGGTCACTCACCTATTACGATTCCTCAAGGCCTCGTCGTAAGTTTGGTGCTTTGGCTTCAATTCTAAGATAATTCTAGAAAAAAAAAAGAAATGACTCAGCGAAATTCAATTATCAAAAAAGGGAACACAAGGAATGAGTTAGTTAAATACTTTATTTTTGTATTTTCTTTTAATAAACGTGATGAAAGAAGTAATAAAGAGAATTATTCAGACAAAAAGACATCACATTCAAACTTAAAGGAACAAATTTTCAAATAAAGGAATGAGTGAAGTAAAAGCAAGATAAGCAATGATATGAAGGAGCAGTAAATGTATTGGTCAGATAAATAAGCACGGTGAGAGTGAATGTATCAACAAAATAGAGGCTCTCAGTTGATTACTACGACCTTGAATAACAGAAGAGGTGTTCATGTATAGAAAAACAAAGATAATGTAGATTTTTAAAGATACACACATGGTAAGAGATTGATAGAAAAAAGTCAGAACAATGAATGTGTGATAAACACAGACCTCTAAAAAAAAAAGCTAATTATGAATGGATGAAAAAGGTATAAACTTTCATTCAAATGAAACAAAGAAAGAATAAATCGGCAACTTACAGCCTTTCTTGGAATTAACTGAATAATCATCTGAATGAATGGTAATTATTCCACAGTCCTTGTGAATGTACAGGAGAAATTATATTACCAACGTATATTCACATTATGCTGAGTAATGAAGGAGAATGTAATTGCGTATTTATTTTCATGTAATTGAGCAGATAAGACGCAAATGAATATTGATGAGTTACTGTGTTAAATTATACTCTAGTAGACAATAAGATTTCTCTACTTTATATTCATAGTACGGTAAAGATTCTGTAACTTTTTCAAATAGTATTTCTGACTTTCCCTCCTAAAATGTTAACTGGACAGCATGATAACTTACGATGAAATTAGTAATTCTAATAAATTTTCTTTGGTTATCTGGACCAACGTTGTGATATGTAAATGTTTTATGCAATAATGGCTATATTCGTTGATTGTGGATTCTTTACTCGACAACTTTCTGCTGCCTTGACAGCGTTAACCCAATTTGTGTTTCTTCCTATTAATTATCGTAAGATATTTATCCCACGTCGATAGGTCTTAGGGGAGGGAGGGCTTATGTTCTCCTAATCTGAAGGACTTCTTCTATTCTGCCATGATTCGGTTTTGCTTGGAAGGGGTAGAATTGAATGAAACCGCCCCAATCCATTTCGATTTGTTTACATTGCCCTTTTCTAAATTCTCAAAATCATGCCTCCTTCTATCTCAGCCGTTGGTTCTATTCTACCTCATTTGAACAGAACTATGTTACGGTTCACCGTTTTCTCTTATATAATTTGTGTTTCTCTTTCTTCTTTTCATTTTTTAACATCTCAGCTATACTCTATTTACTGAAATTATAAAATTCACGTAATTAACAGAAAAAATAGAAAACAGGTCTGTTCAACTTTATCTCCTGTCTAATCTTCTTAACTGTCCCTGTAGCCGTCCTTGAGCTCTAAAACTATCTCAGTCTTTCATTTGGGATAGAACACAGGGTCTAATCTAAGCCGGGCTACTTGCCACATCAGCAGATAATTATGTTTTTTTTTTATCTTAAAAAGCTAATTTCCAAATCTCCCGACTTAATTCGTTTTA
>NC_061100.1:75843512-75848512 GCF_015104395.2 Macrobrachium nipponense | reverse complement strand
TATATAAGATATATATATATATTATATATATGTGTGTGTGTGTGGTGTGTGTGTGTGTGTGTGTGTGTGTGTGTGTGTGTGTAATATTAGGTTTCAGTGAAGTAAGATATGGCTGCTAAAGGCAAATAAAGAAGGGAGATATAGAGATTAAAAGTTTGTATAATATTTGGGTCATATAAACGGCTGCAGGTGGATATACGGCTAAACGATGAATCGTATTGCTTTAAGAAAGGTTTAGTCATGTGGAAAGAATGGAAGATGATACGGTGGCGTAAAGAGTACACAGCTCGGAGGTGCTGGGTTAACGTTAAAGGAGAGAGGAAGACCTCAAAAGCAACGGACACATTCTGTGTAGAAGTTAGTGGAGTGGAGAGGTCACGACATCCGGGAAGCAAAATAAAGTTGAATGACTTCGTGGTTAGGGGCTCGACACGCTGGTGGTGAGTCTTCTCAGGTGGTATGAAATGGATAGTGTTGTGAACGATTTCTGCACACAATATTTCAAACATGACTCAGCGCTCCAAGTGTGTATGTTACACTGACTGTTGTTCTTTTATTCACTCGGAAACAACTGCTTTTAGTTGAAAACGTAGTTTAACACACGAACATTATATATATTTATATATATATATATATATATATATAATATATATATATATATATATATATATATATATATATATATATATATATATATATATATATATATATATATATATAATATATATATATATATATATATATATATACTCAAACAATGGAACTGCAGCTCTCGAAATCATACTTGTAGGCGTCCAAGGAAAGTCTTTCGATACAATTGAAGGTTTATTGCTAATGCCGACGTTTCACAACTTCATTGCTGCATCTTCAAGGCTGAAATACAGCGAGTTGACTCTTAATAATTAATCATAAAAACACTTATCAAAATATATAAATAAAATCACTACTGTATCATCTTATTTAAAATGTTATCATTTAAATTAAATACAAAATCACCATTGACATGAAAAGAAGGACCTACCCAAACGGGAGTTAAAAGGAAACTGTTGAAACAAGGAGAGAGAAAAAAAATAAATGAAAATACTATTAATAAACAACAAGGCAGACACGTGCAATAAGACAACGACAAGACAAATAGGGCCATCAAGCAATCAACAGTAAGTAGATGATGTTTGGGTGTTTAATGATGGGACAGTTAATTTATCTTTATGGACTATTATGTTGTTAAGTCGTTGTTTTTTTGCGTTTGTCCTATTATTTGAAAATCGTTGTTGTCTATGGATGTTTTGCATAATTTGGAATGGTTCCTTATATTGGATTGTTTTGGGTTGGACAATCTGCTTCCGGTTCTAAAGCTAACCCCTCTATGGACGTCTGTGTGTACCCTTAGTAGCCGCTTGGTACACCTGGGGCAAGTATACTTATAAACAACGTTGGATGTAAACAACGGACTAACTTTGTCCTTGAGCTTGAAGAAGGACCCGATGGTGCAAAGAGTTTTGGGGATTAATTTTAAATTCAAGGCATGCAATTCTCTCTGAAGTAAATTTAGACACTTTTTCCTAAAATAGTCATCACACAAGTAAAGGAACTTTGCAAACAAGTTCTTATCTAAGAACTTGTTTAAGGCTCTGAAGAAGACCCTTTCAGGAAAACAGTTGTTACTAAAGTAGTTAAGCCGGGTTACGACCTCTTCGTGGAAGGTCATCCAACTGGACGAGAGTGTAAAGGTCCTGTGAAGGAGAGTAGAAATGGAATTTAATTTAAAATTAAAATTACAGGAGCTATAGAAATTCGTACTCAAACCTGCAAAAGTATCTTTTCTGTAAATCCCTGTATAAAACCCTTGTTTATTTCTAGAGACAATAACATCCAGGAACGGTAATTTCAGCCTGAAGATGCAACAATGTAGTTGTGAAACGTCGGCATTAGCAATAAACCTTCAATTATATGGAATACCTTTCCATGGACGCCTAAAAGTATATATATGTATGTGTATATATACAATTATATATCATATATATATATATATATATATATATATATATATAAACAATAAAAATATATATAGATATATATATATATATATATATATATATATATTGTTAGTATGTATATATATATATATATATATATATATATAATATATATATATATATATATATATATATATATATATAATGATGATCATTTCACACACCATTCTGTTGTCCCCCCATTTTTTCTACGAGAAAAAAAGATTTTGACTTTTTAATTTCTTGATGTTTGTTACACAATTTACCCAGCCCTTTTTCTCTCGCTCACACTTCATGCAACACTTCCCCCGCAAAAGGCGGTGTAAATACTCGTCGGAGGGGATCGTCGAATGGAAATATATATATATATATATATATATATATATATATATATATATATATAGATATATATATATATATATATATATATAAAAGCCTAATGATGAAGAAGTGAATAAAACCATCTTCGGGGTCAACCTGCAGTCGGTCGATCCAGTGAAAGTTTAAAAAGAATTTTTGACGGCGTTAATGCGAGGGCGCGCCCTCCTGACCTCTCGGCTGCACGCCCTTCTTGTAAAGGGTTTATCAACGGCAAAACACCCGTGTGTTACACTGCGCATAAAGATGTTTATCTGAACCTCCCAGGGCCTTCTCAGGAAGTGAATCTATTTTCTAAGGGTAGTTTACAGTATCAAAATGGAACGCGGAATATGGGTTCGCTTAGCGTGCCCAGATGTTAAGATATATTGATTGATTTATGCTCTTACCTGGTGCCGTATCAACTGTTACGGGCAAAAATCTTGAAAGATATATCAGGAGTGAGCGTAGATGTGTTTAAGAATAAGCTCGACAAATATCTAAACTGCATCCCAGACCATCCAAGATTGGAAGATGCAAAATATACCGGAAGATGTACTAGCAACTCTCTGGTAGACATTAGAGGTGCCTCACACTGAGGGACCTGGGGCAACCCGAACAAGATGTTAAGGTCTGTAAGGTAAGGTAAGGTCTCTCTCTCTTCGTCTCTCTCTCCTCCTTGATCTACGAGAGCAAAAGGTTTTTACAGAATCCACTTTGATGAGGTAAAAATACAAAAGCATTATCAAGCTACGATATTTGAAATGAAATCCACACTCTGTAACATTCTATTTTATTTTTTTAGTAATTTCTAGCCCCAAAACTTATTGGCGTTATACTTGTCTTGAGAAAAAAAAATATATGAAGGACCCCTGACGGACTTTGGAATTTCCTTGCAAAAATTTCATATTTTCTATTTTGTCCAATACCTCATGGATGGCCTTGATTAATCCTCTATAAAATCCAAAGCAAGATATAAACGACTCCCCTACATGTGAATGCTGATTCTAATTAAAGAAAGCTAAAAATCATTATATAGAACGTATGAGAGAAAATGACAGCATCTTTGGTTCGCTAAGATATTCAAATAGGTATAAGAAATATCCTGTAATAAAGCATTCACTTTCCAAGTCATTTGTATAATATATATGTACACACACATTATAATACATCTATACATATATATATATATATATATATATATATATATATATATATATATATATATATATGATATATATATATATATATATATGTATATATATATATATATATATATATATATATATATATATATATATATATATATATATATATATATATATATATATATAGAGTGTGTGTGTGTGTGTGTGTGTGTGTATTCCAACACACACGCACACACACACGCGCACACACACACAAATATATATATATATATATATATATATATATATACTATATATACTATATATATATTTAATAATAAGTGTCTATGAAACATCGTTACATAAGTAAACATGCATAATATTCATAAAAACAGGTAGACTATTTATGTGGTTTTCAAAACGAGTATTTTTTTTTTGTGCTTGTAAAAGCAGAGCAATCTCTGAATCACAAGAAAACGGATGACTAAGCAATACTGCCATTAATTCTTTTGAGTATCCACTCCAAAAGAAAACACCCTTCACAGAACTCATTACAATGCAACGCTTTGAAAAGTAAATAGGGTATCCCGTACTTCGAGATACGCCAGTAATACTAATGAGATCTCTGCATTTAAACAACTTCTCTTCCTAATTAGCGCTCTCTGTAGGATGATTAGAGATCTTGATCCACTAAAACTAAGAACAAAAATATCGGGTTTTCTCCAGCAACATTTCTTTCCGAGCGTTAAGATGTTTACGAAAAGGAAGTCTACGTGGAGTTTATTTATGGCGAAGGCGGTTGTTCGCCTTAGGATCGGTTTCAAGGATGGGTAGTAAATAACATCGGCCTATCATGGAATTCCCGAGCCATTCCGTATATCTGTCATATTCCAGACAGCACAAAAGGCGGTTCAAATATACGTCCCGTAGGGAATCACCCCAACTCCGCTTATTCCTATACAATAACTATTATTAGGTAACGGATTTAGCGATAGAGAATGTTATTGGAACGTCCTTCTTCAACGCCATTGTTCTCGATATTTTTGTAAAATATCTCACCCGAGAAAATCTATTCCACTTCTCGGTGCGTTGGTTCTCTCGTTTGAAATGATATAGTTGAAGTTCTTAATAAACACCCTCGTAACTTGCTTGCTGACGTTTATGACTAATTTGCATTATTTAAAAAAAATGAGGCAAAATGCCTGTCATTTTATAACCCAGGAGACCATCGATAATGATGGCAACAACGAGCTCAGGGTTAACAAAATAGCCAGCTAATGAACCCAATCCATTGAGCAAACGTGTGTTGCGATCGCTTTGATAAAATAAAAAACGAGACTTAGTGACTCCAACGAGCCTCGAGAAATGTATCCAAACAACTGAGGGAGTGAATGCTCTTGGAGCTCATTTTTATGATCCAGGTGTCTTGAGTTGGACTCAGCTATGTAATCGCTTGTTCATTCAGACTTATGTTATATCTTTTAATTTAATCTTATCTTCT
>NC_061100.1:75836012-75838512 GCF_015104395.2 Macrobrachium nipponense | reverse complement strand
CCTTACATCTACCAGTTGTAAATAGATAGCAGCTTTATTTAACTTTAAGAAAGGCGTGAGTGTTGCAGCCACATTCCTAAATGACTTCTGAAAACCTAGAGAGCTTCACCCTTCTAGTACCACCCTTTCCTAAGGGGGAAATGGGTGTTTGTCGAGAATATATATTTAATTTTCGTCAAATTATCACGAAATGATCAGAATTCGTAGCACTACACTAGATGAGCTTTCACAACTATGTAATTTTAAGACGTTAAGGATGATATATGTGATCAGAAGTATCGATCATAAATAACAAGAATAACCGGTTTCCTTCTTAACCTAGAATGATTCTCACCTGAGATTTTTTTTATAGTCTTCTGTAATTGTTCTTTCTTTCTCTCTCATTCATCCTTTCTCATCCTCCAGATATGTACCTGAAAGACAGGAAGTGGGTTATTTGTTCTTCGTCGGCTTAAGTTAAATAAGCATTAATATCAGTGTATCAGATCAATATTTGATAAATATGCTAATATGTATAACTGTATTACATACTCAAAAATGGATGTTTGTATATGTTTACGAATAATGCATGAATTTTCGAAATACTACTTACACAAGGAATAGGGATTATAATGAACTTAATGATTTAAGACTGAAAAAAGGGTGAGATATTGGAAAATATAGATCCTTCGTTTTGCAAAAGAAAAAAAAGGACAACAGAAAGAAAATGAGTAAAGCAAGAAAATAAAAAAAGGGGAGAAAACGAGAAAAGGCAGAAAAGTGGTCGAATTAATTCCTATTTTTATTCACACGTATTACATATTATAACAAGTTTCATATATACTAAAGAAAGTACAAATACAAAATGTTATGCAGCTGAGAGTCTAAGGCGAAAACAGTTTCTTCTTCCGGGTTATAAGAGGTGCTCATTGTGTTTTTCTTGCTGCCTATCAATTCTTTTATCAAACAAATCTTCCACTTCTCTTGATATTTATCATTTGCTTACGTAATTGCTACTAGTATTGTTATGCATCAATTTCTGACATCAATACTTATATTTAACAAAATAAACGACATCTTTTTTGTACATCATTGAGACATTGAGAATAAAGAACTTTAGATTCAATTTAGAATAAGTTAACAATTCGCCGACGTTTCTTCGACGGAAATCGAGTTTTCAGTACAGAAATTACAGCGTAAAATCAAGGCCACCGATAATATGTAGAACTATCGCGGCCCATGAAACTTTAACCACTGCCTGGTAGTGGCCTGTTCTATATCGTTACCAGAAACACAAATATGGCTAAATTTAACCTTAATTCAAATGAAAACTACCGAGGCTATAGGCTTGTAATTTGATATGTTTGATAATTGGGGGTTGGATGATCAACGTACCAATTAGCAGCACTCTAGCCTTAGTAGTATTTAAGATCTGAGGGCAGACTGAAAAAGTATGGACGGACAGACAAAGCTCTCTCAATAGTTCTCTTTCACAGGAAACTAAAAGGAAAATGCTCTGCCACCAACGTCCGTTCCTCCCGGTGAGGACATGATAAGAAGAGGAAGCAGCCTGAAGTGAGTACGTGGGCTGAATCCGAGAATCCTACGAGACGAAACCTTCCAAGCAACATTTAGTTCGTTCACATCGAGGCTTTGCATATAAGTCAGTTGTGAACCATAATAACTGGAACAATTAATTTTAAGAACTTTAACCCTAGCCCCTACGTGAGAAAAATGTAAATGGCAAAGAATTCCACCATCCCTACATTTTATATCAGCTTTTATTTGCATCACATAAGCTTCTTATGCTGGTCAGAACACGTCACAAATGTTTCACTCTATTTTGTGCTCTACAGAAAGTTAGCTGTACATGAATTTTATAGTTATAGAACGAAGCAGCTTAAAATTTATCAGATGCGAAAGTAGTAGGTTTGTCTATACCCAACTTTCCTCCTTTATTCCTTCTTGACGGGTCTGTGGTTTGTTCCCCTGATGAAAAGCATACTCACTCTATCCAATCCAGTATTAGCCTTTCTTTATTAGAACAATTTAATTTCATCTACACATAAGCATATGCCATCTTAGACACTCTCCACTCATAAGGCTAGTTTGATGCTAGCTCACTATTACTAATAAAACTTTCGCATACCTCTAATGATATTTGCATAGCTCCACTTGTGGGAGAGGGAAAATAATATTCTCAGCTTATACAAAAACGTTTGTACAAACTTTACCAATGTAGCAACCTACATTTGTAATTTTAACTCTATCTATTAAAGCATCGCCACATAAAGTTCAAGAAGTAAAAGACAGCGGGATGAAGAAATGCTTACTTATATACAACAATGGAATAGTGTTAGTGAATATAAAAGTTTTGGTGTATGACATGGAAAAGGATTCAAAGTGCAGTTACTAAGACATGCATCCAAATTTACAATAAAAAGTAAAATATTCAAATATTTTTACTGGTTTTCAGATTAGTTACAATATGAATAGAGCCTCTCTTATTGATTTCGTCTGA
>NC_061100.1:75823512-75833512 GCF_015104395.2 Macrobrachium nipponense | reverse complement strand
TCCGCGAAAGGAAAATACCTCTTGAGTGTTTACTCGTAATGATTCTCACTATTCGAAACTTAGGGGCTGTAAACCTAAGAATGAAAAAACCCTCATATGAGCCAAGAAAATATATATGTATTCACAAAATGAAACCTGGTTTCTCGCGAAGAAATGTTATATTAGAAAAAGAAAAAGAAAAAAAGAAAAGGGATTTCACAAAAAAAAAGGGGGGCTTTCACCTAGGCAAAAGTGAGGATGATTTTCACAAAAAAAAAAAAAAAAAACTGAGTTTTCATGAAGATAAGCCTTATGGATTTGCATAACATAAAAGGTAAATATTTTTACAAATGAAACATGGTAACTTCACCAAGATAACAAGATTTTTTTTTCGCCAAAAAATACCTTGCTGGTTTTCTTCTATATGAAATTCATATGTTTCCTTCAGGTTGAAAATCTTAAGTCCTCACAATGGAATTCTTGTTGATTTTGCAAGTAATAACCTTTTTGACGCTTGCCATAAAGGTTCCATGGGATTATTGTATAAAAACGCTTTGGGTTTTGATATGTAAATTATTTTTGTATTTACATGAAGAACTATCAGAGGTTTACATAAAGAAAAAAATAGTTCTCACAGTGAAAAATCATGTTGTTTGTTTCCATTAATGCAAAAAAAAAAGAAGTGTAGTTGGTTTTCTTTTTTTCTTTTTTTATTTATCTTTTGAAAGCTTACGTGGTTAAATAAAAATAAGAAAACTTGACTGTAGATACACCATTTGCATGACACGATAAGTCATTGGTATATCAAACACCTAACTTGACATTTTAGAACTGTCTAGTGATCCGGTATTGATTATTTTTCTATACTTTTACCAACCTTGTATCTGCCAATTACCTCTTGTAATCCCATATCATGCAGATGAATAGAACGCGTTTCTTGAAAATAGCTTCTATCCACTAAACTAGATGATTTCTACCTTAAGTTAAGTACATCAGACCACTGAGCTGAGTAACAGCTCTCCTAGGACTCGCCCGAAGGATTAGATATTTCTACGTGGCTAGGAACCGATTAGTTACCTAGCAACGGGACCTACAGCTTATTGTGGGATCCGAACCACATTACATCGATAAATGAATTTCTAATCACCAGAAACAAATTCCCCCGATTCTATGTTAGCAAAGCGGGGAATCGAACTCGGTAGGCGAGCACTTAATCCACTCGCTCAACGAGGAACTGATGATTTCTACGAGTGATGTGGAAGCGTTCATACTCCGATATAACAATACAAAAGATAAATGAAGGGAACACTTCCCGTGCCATAGACATCTAACTTTGATATTCCCTGAAAACCACCTTTTAAGATGTCCATGAAGCTACTACCATTTTGCAACGCAAAATTCTCAGTAACCGTGCCATATTACTTTCCTGAGATTCTCACAGTTATAGTTCGTCCGGTTTGGCAGTACTATTTGTCTTCATACTTTTAATTAGGATAAGAATAACTTTCATACCTCAAGGATTCTTTGAAATTCTATAGTCTACTGTTTAGAGACATACAGTGCTATTGTATTAACATATTCTGAATTCACAGCATGACAATGACCAGTTCAATCGCTTGGGGTAATGCAGCAACTTTCCAGCAGGTGTCTAATAACTCAAACCCACAAAAAATAAAGAAAAACGATGTCTATGTGTGTGTGTGTTTTTTTCCACTAAAATCAGCACATAGGTATAAAAGAATTGAAGAAACCTATTACTCCAAACATTTTGCTTAAGTCTATATATTTTAAAATTTTTACTGTTATCCAGGAAGACTTGCATAGATACTTGTTGTCAGCTGAGTAAATCAATCGACTGTAAATATTCAAATCCTTATAACCTGCTGCAATTAATTGGTTTTTGTAAAATCTTTAGCAACGTAAATAAAGTTATTAAGAAACATAAAGTCTATTTTTTGAAGTCACTTCTGTTTATTTTTCAATGCCATGCATTATAAACGAATACTGAGCGTTGAAGCGCAAGACCGAGAGAGAATAAAGTCATTTTTGCAAAGATTCTCATGGCATTTTTCTCTATATTTTTACTTGATCAAATAAGAAAAAAAATAAAGAACAGAAGGTATTCCCTAAGTGGAAACGGTAAAACTTCACTGAGGCATTATCCTTTAAGGTAAGCCATCAACTCGCTTGAGTAAGAGTGTCACGATCTTCCACTTAAAGATGAACAGAATATTAGTATTGATTTTCGCCTCCTAAAATACGTTTCTCTTCACACGATTTTTGCAGTGAATAACTGCTTTCTGCATCCAGTATCGAATGAATGAAAAGTGGTAAATGAAATATAAGTAAGGAAAGGAAAGGGGAAAAACAACATAAGGGAATAGGTAAAAAAAGGGAGTGACCTCCCAGTTATTTTATGATCACTTCCTTAATTAACTTTTGTGTTTAATGATAAATGCCATAATAAAACCAAAGAAAATATAGCAAAAAAGCCCATCTCCAGTAGAATACTAGTCATAATCATTTGATAAACTGGCGATTATCCTTTTTGTTTTTTTTTGTTTTTTTTGCTTGCTCAGGATATACTCACTTTAAAGAAACATTCTATTAACTTTTCGAATGACATCCGGCATTGTTTATTATTACTCTATGTAAAAAAAACATTATTTTGTAATGTTATTATTATTAATGTTTATCATTATTACCATTATTTGGGAATAATGGTAGTTGGAATAATAAAGTTTTATTCTTTTTAAACCCCTCTAGATAGTTATCTATAATAGAAAACTCTTTAGATGGCTTTGTTTGTCCGTCCGCACTTTTTCTGTCAGCAGTTACCTGTCCGCCTTCAGTTCTTAAAAACTACTGAGGCTAGAGGACTGCAAATTGGTATGTATATCATCCACCCTCCAATCATCAAAAATACCAAATTGCAGCCCTCTAGCCTGAGCAGCTTTTATTTTTTATGTTATTTAAGGTTAAAGTAGCCATGATCATGCGTCTGGCAAGCTGTCGGACAAGCCATCAACCGGGCTGTGGCTGAAAGTTTTTATGGGTCGCGGCTCGTACAGAATTATACGCTGAACAGAAAACTCGATTGTCTCAAAGAAAATTCGGATAATTTTTTACTTTTTTTTTCTGCAGTCTCTTTATCTTTTAAATCGAGACACCCCTCCCCTTCCTCCTCCTGTACCTCCTCCTCCTCCTCCTCCTCCTCTTCTACCTCCTCCTCCTCCTCCTCTCTACCTCTCCTCCTCCTCCCCTCTACCTTCCTCCTCCTCTTCTCCTCTACCTCCTCTCCTCCTCCCCCCTCCTTTTCTACCCTCCTCCTCCTACCTCACCTCCTCCTCTCCTCTACTACCCTCCTCCTCCCTCTTCTCCTCTACCTCCTCATCCTCCCTCCTCCTCCTCTGCCTCCTCCGCCTCACCTCCTTCCTTCTCTACCCATCCTCTGCCTTCCTCCTCCTCATCCTCCTCCTCTTCATCCTATTCCTCCTCTCCTCTCTCCTATACCTCCTCTCCTCTTCTACTTCTACCTCCCTCCCCCTCCTCCTCCTCTGCCCGCCCTACTCCTCATACCTCCTCGTCCTTTGCCTCCTTCTCCTCCTCCTCCTCCTCTTCTTATTCCTCGTCAGTCCGAGGAGGTGTGTTGTTTTGATCTCCGCCAGTCGGGATCCCCTTCCTGTAACCTTCAGGGCCGCTCGGTCTGCGTATCTTCCGGTCCAGGAACATAATGAAGGCCTCCCAGGCATAATTTGCAAATCTACATCAGGTGACTACGGTGCTAAGGTAACCACCCCTCCAGCTCTCCAGCTCCAAGCTCTGAGCTCCCTGCTCCCGGCTCTTCTGCTGCCTTTATTCGTTATCCTCTCCCTCTCATTCTTGCTTTATGTCTCTGTTTCTATCCCTTAGGCTTCTTATCTGTATTCTGAATATTTTATCTCTCTCTCTCTCTCTCTCTCTCTCTCTCTCTCTCTCTCGTCTTCTCTCTCTCTCTCTCTCTCTTACCAATCCTCTTATGGTTTTTTTTATTACACATAGTCTCTTTTCCCGTCTGTTTCCCGTCTTCCATGTACTACTCATGTTCCTCTGGCCCTTTTCTTCGCCGTATATTTTTCTCCAAATCTCTCAGCTCTATTCCTTTTCCCTTATTTCCTCGATCCTTTAAATTTGTCCTTAATAGTGAGGCCGTTGGGGCAGGCAGCCTAATGCCCCTTTCTAGCCTAGGACCAAAGAAAATAACACAAAAGCAGTTAGTTTGTTTATTATGGAGTCAAGAAAATCATTCTAAGGATAAAGAGAAGAGAAAAATAAACAGCCATTAAACCTCACAATCTGAAGATCACCCGGCTTTCACAGAGTAAATGTGGAAAGAGATGGTTTAACAGGTGTTACGAGGATGCCAGGTGGTAGGAGGATTTCTTCCCTTTGAATTTAGTTGACCGTTTACAGACAGCTACTAGGGCTGCCTAATATCTAGAGACCGTGCTGGCATAAGGCTAGCTTAAAGTAAAAGAACAAAAACAAATAGAGAAAATGCAACCGTCCCTACTTCGGATAGACAGAGGTTCTAGTTATGAGCTGAGATGAGTTGGTAAACGAATAGACTCAGCGTTATGGAAGGAAGACAAAAGAAATATAGGCAAAACATTTCTTTATATTTCCATTGAAAGAAAATAATTGAACGGTTAGATGGGCTAAGTGAATTCTGTTCTCACAAGATCAGTATCAGTACTAAAGGCAGGGTAATTCGAAATTATGAACGATCACCAAAATAGGACTTGAAGGTAAGAAATGAGAAAATGTGGAGACTCCCTTATCAACAAAAACATTAATAAGAATGAAAAGAGGGTCTTGAGTACCTAAGTCTCGCTTTATGGAAGCTAAACTGGTAATCAGGAAAACAAATCGAGTTTTCTGTACAGCGTATAATGTTGTATGAAACTCTCAGCCACGGCCCATGAAACTTCAGCCACAGTCCGGTGGTGGCATGTGTTATGACCACCTGAAGCGATGCCAGACGCACGATCATGTCTAACATTAACCTTAAATGAAATAAAAAAACTACTGAGGCTAGAGGGCTGCAATTTGGTATGTTTGCAACCCTCTAGCTTTGGTGCGGACGGGCAATCAAATAGCTATCTCAATAGCTTTCTCTTACGGAAAACCAAAAAAGAGTAATTATAGTTTAAGCTGTAATGGAGCAGTTTGAAGGTTTAGAGTGGTTGCTCATTTTGGAGCCAAGTTGAATCAGCGTAAACTGCAAAGAGGAAGGACACCTAAAGGCTGTAGTGATTAAGCACAAGAGTCATTTCACCAACATCTTGAGTTAGAGTTAATATGGAATCATGTGATCTGGGACAGATAAATTGTCAATATTGAAAGATGTGAGAGCCCTGTGGACAAAGCAGCTGGATAGGGCACAGAATTTGAGCTGTACAGCTGGAGGAATGCCGGCTTTATGATTACTGAGAAAATATATAGTTGAAAACTGAGAGCTAAAGAAAGACCTTTTAATCAGGACAGAGAACAGGAGCACAGCTTAATTTCCATTGGTTGAGGTTTTTCTTTCAGTTAGGTGTGATATCTGGTTTCAGATTAAAGTTGATTAAAGAGATCCATTTTCTTCGAAGTTCAGAGGTACAGATATGAAAGAAACACAAACAACACTCTATGGATAAAACAGGAATGATTCATGCACTGACTGTCTCGGATGGATGGCTCAAGAGTTGGAGCAGCAGAGAAAAAAAAGTTGTAACCTTCATAACCAAGATTAAGATTCCATTTGCATTACGAGGACCTAGATTTTGGCGTTTGAAGTATCAACAGCCCCTTTTAGAATGGGTAAACAATGCTGGTATAACAGCACACAAGGAACTCTCATAGCACATGAGTTGTTACAGTGAGAACGAAAAGATTAAGGAAAAGGAACGAGTTATAGGAATGACATTTGGCTGTGAATTAGACTCAACAACGGAAGAAATTTGACAGAATTTAAATATATTCAAAATTTCATGCAGTTATTTTCCTACCTTGACATATCTTGAACTCTTTCCTTATTCTTCCTCCCCACCGTTCTACTGATTACTCTTGAATTCTTCCACCTCTGTATCACATACTTAAAACTTAAAACCTACCATTAGTTATCTTCCTTGCCTTATTCTTAAGCTCTCCTTCCTCTGTTTCCTCTCCTTAATATTTTTCTTTACTTGAGATCATTTACCCCTGCTCAATCCCCTTATTTCTCCCTGACTTATTCTTCAACTCCTCTACGATATTTCGTCTCCTTGCTTCTCTTTTACTATGGTTCGAACTCTTAATCCAATTCTCTCTCTCTTTTCTCATTCCGTATATTTCCTAGTTCTCGTATTCACTTACTGATATCTATCTGATCCTTTCATAGTGTTGGGTGCGACGGGCAAGATTTTGTAATAATTCGATAACTAACTAATGCTATTTCTACTGATATGTCATAACTTTTATTTTCCTTTCTTCATACAGATATTGACTGCTCTGCTGTGCATACAAAATATTTGATTAAACAGTCTTATTAATTTCATTTATTGAGAATGATACGAGAAGATAACACGTAGTACAAATACCGCCAGAATAATCAGGAACTGCTGTCCGAGCAAATATTACTCGCTACGTTAAGAAACTAGATTATTGTTAAATAAATATTTTCAAGATTCATTGCTCTATGCTTTAATACTAGTTTAAATGCACACACACACACACACACACACACACACACACACACATATATATATATATAGATATATATATATATATATATATATATATATATATATATACATAATATATAATATATATAATATATATATACTATTATGATGATATAATTATGATCGCTATTACTCTGCATACAGTACAATGACTCTAATCGTTCAGTATTAAAGTGGTAACCACCTATACTTTGCTTTTAACATACACCTTTGCCGTGATTTTAATTTTTTTCTAAAAAAAAGATAACGTTACTTTTCCTTAGAATGTTCTCTGAAGTCTCTAGTCTCTTAGTATTATTATTATTATTGATAGTAATATGTAGTATCAATGATGATATCACTAACAATGATAATAATATAATAATGATAAAAGGCAAAGAAGCTGCGAACTGAGTGCTGCCCAGCATTCGTCCCGAGCTGAGGAGTTCGGCCCGATCAAGATTACACGTCTGGAAGACCGCATTTTGCACAGTCCAGCAATCTCTCCTTATCGCCGATCGTAAAGTACAGCCACTTGGCTGTTATTTTCATCCTTTCTTGTAAGCAAGTTTTCAATTTTTCTTCAGAGTGAACCCTTTGAAGACATTCATCTGGCTATAGTATCCGGAGATCTAGAGTGCTGAGTGATGCTACGGCCATAATACAGTGCCTCCACTTGCCAGGAGCCATCTTTGTGTGCTTCTCTGCTTTATTCATTCTAATATGATGATGGGAAATTTAGGGTTCCTCGTCGGGAATCACACTACCCGTGCTCAGGAGGTTTAGTTATGATATACCAAAACCTTTGATTGATAGAGCCAGTCACCTTGATCAAACGCATAAGCATAATCAACAGTTGGCAGATAACTATGCGTTTAGACAAATAGTTACTTGAATATTCGAGAGGATTTGATGAATAGCATCACCCTCTGGTTATCTTGAAACAATAAAACGAGTCATGCATTTTTCTATTTACTTTTCCTTTGTTTTACTACGGTAGTCTACGGCAATGAACGACACGTTCATCCAGAAGACGTCTACTCCCTCACCAGAAGCTTCTATGTAAGTAGAAATAGGTGTTACTATTCAAGCTTTGTGTCCGTTCTAACATCCCAAGGGTCAGGACTCGCTATCTTGACTTTCTTATGTAATACCGGCATTGGCAATGGCATAGGTACAATAATAATAATATCTTGATTAAAAAATGAGTTGGTTAAATTCCACAACAGATCTTTGACAAACTCTCGCTCCAAAAACTATAGAGAATTTTAAATAACATTGGATTGGACGATTTGCCTTTAGTTTATCGATATTAAGTTTAGTTTGCTTGACAGATATTGGATTTGGTGGTCTCGTGGGTCATATTATTTTCTCAGTACCTCTAGGCATAAGACAGCTATAACTCTACCTTAGTTATCTGAATAAGCCTGCAAATCTTAGAGACATTTTGGGAATTCGTAGAAACGTCACTGTCGCCATCAGCTCTCTGGTACCAAAGGGCTATGGAAGACCGCAATGAAACAGCGCCAAACATCCTCTGACTTTCCTTTCAAGTTGATCTGAGAGACAACTCGCGAGAGAGAGAGAGAGAGAGAGAGAGAGAGAGAGAGAGAGAGAGAGAGAGAGAGAGAGAACACTGTATTAGTCAAAATGATTACTTATTAACTGGTTAGAACCTCCTCCCTCAGATATTTGTCGCAAATAAATATTTAAATTCCGAATACTGAAAAGTAATGTTTTTTTATGATCTACTTGATATTTTTACCTAAAAAAAAGATTTGATTAGACTTGAGGTTCTGTGGCATCGTGATGTCAAAGGTCAGACTCCGATATTAGATTAAGACGAACTAGTCCACGATTATTGCACAACTCTCATGAAAGAAGCTGAAACAGCCCCTACCCTTAAAATTATCCAAGATAAGTTAATCACATCAGTAACAGTTTGCTGCATTGGTCTATGAAGGGATATCAGCCTTTAAGTGCACCGGAACCCACTCACTACATTGGCAGACATTAGCATGAGACTAACTCCATTACCCATTGCGAATCGCATCACTTACAGCAATTTCAACGCTCCCTCTGGTAAAAAACATCGATACCACCATTACTAACGAGGTAAGAGGGAAATTTCGTTACTCTCGTTGTCTTCAAGATTCGTTTTTATTTCTCTTGGAATCAATATCATGCAGAAGAGTTTCAAAAAGCTGGACAAAAAGCAATAAAGACGGAACTAATTAATGGCCTATCGCCAGGGGCTCTGCATTAAGACGCCAACCAAGGACTCCGTCGAGAGAATCTTTTAGAAGATGTATAATTTTTCGATGCCGTTTAAGCATTATTCGGCGGAGAGACGAGAGGAACGGAAGCTGGTGTCGCGTAGGTGAGTTAGGCGGGAAGCAAGGCGGGTGGGTTAAGGCGGGTTTCAGGATCGCTTCATGTACTGTCATTCATCATACCGTGGTTGCTCTTTGTTTTGTTAGCTGCTAAATGGTACAAGGTTAACGGAACTTGAATAAAAACGCAATTTTTTCTAGTCACAAAAAAGCAAGGGAGGGTTCGATAATCGTGTCATTTTCCTTCAGAACATACGCAATCGACTTAAGATGATTGCCTAAGATATCTCGCCTACCCTGACTTTTGCATTCGCGTGTAGTTTCCCTTCCTTGATTTAGGGTCATCTCTTAGGTCCGAGGAAACTCTAATGTCTGTGATTATCTCATTCAAACAATCCCATCGCGTCGTTAAAATAAGCGTTCGCCGGGTTATCCTGTCTCCCTCAAGGTTCTCTGCGTTTTGAATGTACGAAATCCCCATTTTCGTCTTTACCCCTCTCCTTGATTAGCATTTTCCTCCCACCGCCTCTGCCCTCTATATAGAGCACCTCTCCGGCTATCCTCGCTGGATTTGAGCAATTTCTCTCCAATGATTTCAGTCATCATCCGATTATATTGTCTGCTTTATCTTGCCTTCCGTTTTCCCTTGTCCTTCACCTCTTGCTCTCTCTTGCGTAGCTCTTCATCTTCGCCCGAAGCTTATCATTGTGCCATAATTTTGATATCCTGAATCTCCCGACCACCTTCCACAGACGGTCTCCGGGGCTTCCTTTTTCATAAGCAAAAAAAAAATAAGTTTCGTCTGGTTTAACTAGACTGGTAAAACCTGGAAGAACCAAGAAACAAAACAGACAAGTGGAAAATTAGTTGATTAATAGACTACAAATTAGAATATGCTTAATTTAAGTTTTGGAGCGTGAAAAGCAGAGAAAGATAGTGAAAGGACATTACAGTTGGTTCCAT
>NC_061100.1:75813512-75816012 GCF_015104395.2 Macrobrachium nipponense | reverse complement strand
GCAACATCATTTTTAGCCACTCCCGTAAGGGACTTGTGACCTAAAGATGGAAAGTGTAGATCTTGATTACCTTATGCATGAAATATATGATGGAATATCGCTGGAAGCAAATATTGATGCAAATTAATTCCTCGCGATGTCTTTTGTTGATAATCCCCGACGAAATAAAATTCCTGTAATTTTACGTACATAGCGATATCCAGTAATTGTACTATACATAAATTATTCCCCCCCCCCCAAAAAAAAAAAAAAAAAAAAAAAAAACTAATTTGTATCAATAAGATCGAAATAAATACAGCCACGCAACTTTCGTTATCATTGAGCTACCCACTGTCACAGAATGAGCGGATCCTTTCATAGAAATCAATTGTAGCTAAATATACAATAATAAGAAATGTTCGAGAGCATTAGAAAAACCACAAACCTTGCTTACCCTAACATGAGATATTGATAAAGCAGAGCGCGCTGAGATGAAGTAGGCTATAACTAGATTTTTATCCACGGAGATAATCGATTCAGATCTTGCCAAGTAACCTTCAAAAAAGACAAAAACAATGGCCGCGGGCGTCTACCGTCCGTCCCTTCCAGAACCCTGTAAAAAAGTGGGACCCTCGAAGGCTTTCTCATACATTCCCTGACGTACGTTTTGTGGCAGGTGAACTCCTGGGTCAGTTCACCTGTTCACCTGTTCGCAGCCGGAGGGCTGGACGCCAGGTGTTAAAGGGGAAGCGGGCAGGTCGTTCACAATGCCTTAATTGGGGACGTCCTCAACAAGTTCCAGTCAGTCCTGGGTTTTAGCGGTGTGGGTTACTCTCGCGTTTAAAGGATCTCTCTCTTTTTTTATTTTCTCCCTTTTTGTGGATTTTTTTTTTACTATTCAAGTAGATCTTATCTGGTGGTTACGATGATTGCTGATGCAATATTCATTATCGCCTTTGTTCTTTTGGCTTTTTTATTACTTATGTTTTATGTGTGCGTGTAAGCATTTGTTTTTGCTTGAGTGAGGGTCGTGATGGTCGGAGATACATATTTAGTTGTAGTTGTCTCCTCTTACTTATTTTTTTATTGTTGTATCTTCAAGCAGGAGTGAATGAGTGCGCATACTTCCAATACAAACATTTATGAACACATGTATTTTATACAGTTAGAGAATTCATGATAATCTGGAACAATCTCATCAGAAACTCTACAGCAAGCACTTTAAGGTATCATGTATTTGCTTATGACAAAATGTTTTGAATAAAATTTCTGTTTTCGTATATATGAAACAACAGGGAGATATGGATTCAGGGCAAAAGTAAAAAATTCACAAAGTTTTACTTTGTTAACGAAATAGAAAAATGAATGAAAACATATGGAAATATATCTGCATCCGGATGCACATCTAGGTATGGGGCAAGACTCCTTTCAGACCTCTTCATACATCCATGTTCCATAGCTCCAGAAAATATACCCTGAAATCCATCAATAACTGTTTGGTATATCGCGTGGAGACTTGCTGACAATCAGATAGTCAAAAAAGGCAAATAAAAAAAAATAACTTCCTTGCTACTTAGCTGATTAATAAATGATTGATACTTGATACAATGTTTGGTTTCATAATCTGCATCTAAAATTTTGCCTCATTTTATTTCATGCTAGTTAGGTGAGCCAGGTGCTGGAGTGAACAGCCTAAAGAAGTTAAGGTGGAGCGGACAAATACGGTACAAATGAGGAAACTGGGAAGATACCCATACTGGTTTTGCTGTTACATCAAGTCTTAATTTTGTGTGAAAGCTTATTTCCATTTCCCCAAATATTTCGGCCAGGGCATGTGTAAATATTGAGCTGCAATGTCAATCTGCATCATATACGTTTACCCTATCCTTTTTTATCTAAACATGAGACTTTAGACTTTAAACATTTATTGGTCCTTAGAAGGTATAAAGTTAGCATCAGGATGAATGAAACTGTCATACCTACCAAAAATGTAGAAGAAAAAGAACTACAGGAGAATGAAAGGAAAGGCAGAAGCATTTAGTTCTGTTAACCCTCAAAGCCCTTTTGCTCTAGTCTGCCCATCTCTCAGAGCTGTAGGTACACATTTTTACATTTATTTCAAATGGCACTTTAATTATCCTCTTAATACGGTTCATATGCTCTCAGATGATGCTCCGTTTGTAATCTTTGGACATTTTACTTCAACTCCTTTGTATAAGAGTAAACAAGGCGTGATCCGACCTCCAGCTTACTCGTGACACGTGCAAGATTTTCCCTTCACGCATAAGCTGTAAACATTATATTCCTAACACTAACAAAAAGTAAAACGTCCTTAAATCTACGGTCAAATATAGCCTTGTTTCACCAACGAAAATTAAAATAAGTACGCTATATTTCATTGAGAATAATTTTTCTGTACTGTTTAACATGCACATTATTTATTTTTTACGTTTTCATTCGAATAAATAATTCATAAATATCCTGTCATAAAATTCCTGTATCTTTAACTCAACGAAATACA
>NC_061100.1:75793512-75801012 GCF_015104395.2 Macrobrachium nipponense | reverse complement strand
ACGGCTTACGACATTGCCACAATCATGCACGTGTCATCAATACAGTATTACACTGCCATTTAGGTTACCCTCAAGATTGAGATATAAGCTAATCACCAAACAAACGATAACACAGATGTTATCAACACAGCCCTTTGCTGCCATTGAGGTCCTCCTCAATACCATGTTGCTCTCCAAAAATGACTAATATCACTCCACACTTAATGAAGTTCCACTCCACTCAATGCTGTTCTCCAAACAACGAAAACCATGCTGCTCAAAATTTACTGAATGACTTGCAGTTAAATCCATCATTCTCCAGCTACCATCAAGAATGATATTAAATCTACTGACAAGGAGAATGTCCTCTTGATGTTGCTCTCCAAAAGGTAAAGAATACCTAGCTGACTCTTAACTTAGCTGCTGACTGCCCACAGCTGATTGCTTGCTGTGATGTCTGACTGTTGACTGACTTCTCTCTATCAACACACCACTGACGACACCTCCCCTGTCGACGTGGCCACAAGAATAAACCTGGAGTGACAACTGAAAACAAGCAAACCATCAGACTCAATAGCTCTATTAAAAAAAACTGCCAAATTGTCAATATATATATATATATATATATATATATATATATATATATATATATATATATATATATATATATATATATATATATTTATATATTCATTCATAATTGCAGTGATGGGGTTAAAGCAAAATTACAAATTTAAAAATAATGAATTTCCAGATTTACTCCTTGTGAGCAATCTATGCTTTTCCTGATAATGAACAGAAAATGAGATGAAACCCTTGTTATAGCAACCAGAATTACCTTCCAAAGATAAGGAATTAATATAATACCTAATCTGTTCACAAATTAGTATAATTTCTAATAGGGCAATCAGAAGAAATACCATTACTGGAGCTTTGTCTGGCTCCATGACACTTGTAACGTTAACTCTAATAATCACAATGTTAATGCAAAAGGTACCACTAAGTTGCAAGCAAAAACACTAACCTATGAGATCAGGTAGGTACATGAAAATATGGATCAAGAATTTAAAATTACCAATATACAATAATACTAGGCAATGGAGCACTGCAAGAAAGTTTAAGTGTTGCTGGCATTCAGTGATATGGCACCCCGATATTGGCACTGGCAAAGTGAAGTGAGCGGCACTGGTGACATACAAGGGCAGGCACACAACGGGGCAGTCTATACGGATCTGCAAAGGTATTCAACAATGAAATACTGGTATTAGTCAAAGCAAATTTACACAGCGATTGTAAGATTTTGTTGGATATGACATTTTCTATATTAGGTTAAATTCATCGAGCGTAATTCCATTTACAGTAGCAAAGTACAATCACTGATATCAATAGTCACACTAAATCACTCACTGGATCTCATGGGGAGATGTGAATTCTAGGAATGAGAGAAAACACAGCTAAAAATAGAAATGAGTGCTAGGAACAGGGATGAAGGGCTGACAGACTAAATGTTTGTTCTCAGATACGTTCAATCCATGGCATGACAGGCGTGGAATTGTTCTAGGGCACCGTCCGAAGGATGTGGGCCGCTAGCATGGCTTAACCAGAGGGAGAAAGACAATGCTTTCTTACATCAAGAACCAAGCAAATGGGTGGGTGTCAGGAGGTCTCACAGGCAGAGTCTCAATGCACAGTTCTTGGTTACTTGAAGATACTAGCCGTGTCAGGTTCAAGACGGTGGTATAGGAGAGAGGTATAGGAGAGTTCAAAATGTTGTGTGTTACAGGCTAGGGCAAAGTGTGAATTGATAGGCCTGGTCAGGCCATATATATACATATATATATATATATCTAATATATATATATATATATATATATATTATATATACCTGAGTTGGATAACTGGAATCATCCAGTCCAAACTGGAGTTCTTTGAGAGGGTGATTCACCTTGGGTCTTTCATGTATGACGCTAATCTTCCACAGGAGCCTGAAAGAAACATTTAATGCTGGCAGAGAGTGTGCGAACATAGGAAGAACAATGGAAAAACACGTTGGTTGAAAAAGGGGAGGGTCATACAGGTGTGAAGAGGTAGAGTTGGGATGAGAGGGTCCAATGACAGTGGTGAGGGACTAGGTCAGGTAGAAGGTTGGAGTTAAGCCAGAGAGGCCTCCCATGAAACATGTGAATATTTGTGAATTGGCAGGAAGTTCTCGATTTAATGGCTTACTACAATGGAAAAAGGGGAGTAGGTCCTTGAAGTGTAGGTGACCTGTCTCGGGATGTGACATAGGTCAGTCGCTAACCCTGATGGGGAGATAACAACTCATAAACCATCACAGAAATATCAAGGGGAGAAGGGCATTAGAATGCTTTCCATCTTCATTTGGTGTAGGAATGGAAAATAAGATATCAGCTAAGACAAAATACTCTCAAGGGGATTTTAATCCGATCACAACGCAGAAGGGAAATTCTTGACTGGGTCCTAACTTGAAAGATCGTTACTTTAATTCTCGCTTTTCCTCTTTGCAATTTGAATTTTATGTTATTAGTTAGACACTTATTCCCTCAAAAAGAAGAAAAGAAAATAAAAGAGGATAAAAAAATGGATACTCTTATATATATATATATATATATATATATATATATATATATATATATATATATATATATATATATATATTATATATATATATATAATATATGATTTCTCCCATATTTCTTTGAAGTTGGATCTCAAAGCTTTGTGGTGACAAGCTTATCCAAAAAAGAGCTAAGAATTTAAGAAGTTAGGAGGGCATTATGACCATATTACATTTACATATGTATCTGGTAAATCTGAACATGTCTTTGCTTTAAAAGGATTGATTACTTAACAAAGGAGTTGACATTTCAGTCCTTAGTCAGTCTTTTTTCTGGCATCAACCAGTCACTGGTGTATGACTATTATATACATATGTCACTCTTATAACTGTATGTAAATCCAAGCCAGGAGGCACAATAACTGTTAAGATGGAGGACAGAAGAATAAAAGGGGCTGATTTGTATGAATATCTAATGGTAGATATAAAGCATATTGGTAAAATGAGAGAAAAGGTATGTCATCGAAAAGATGATGTTAGAAAGATAGCAGGGATTGTAGTAAATATAGAAAAGAGCCTTTATCTGTGTATTTTTCTACAAAAGGCAAGTTGGGAGTGTATGAGGGGTTATTTGTTGAACCAACTCTCTTATACGGAAGTGAAATCTGGATATTAAATGAAATTAGATGAGAAAGGAGGAGGTTGTTGTGATGAACTGTTTGCAATGTAATTGTAGCATTTGAGGAATTGATAAGGTGAAAAACCTAGAGCTAGGAATGATAAAAGCTTTGGAGACAGAATGGATTACAGAACCTTGAGATAGTCCGGTCATGTGTAAAAAATTGACGATGTTTAGGATGATAAACAGAGAGCATTATTCTGAAGTTAAAAAAGAAAAGAGAGGGAAAACGATAACGTCTTCTACCAGTTGTTCTCAGCCTTTTTTAACCCATGCATCTTTTCACCAAATGTCAGAATGCATTCTCCCCCAACCCTTTCCAAAATTGTCTGCCTCATAAAGTGCATTCCAAGTAATATGCAACAAAATACTAACACAAACATACAAACTAGTAGAGAAAAAGCCCAGCGTGACCTCTCAGTAGTGGGGACCGATGCACAATGCGTTTTGTGTGGTCCTACCTAGATCTAGTTTGAGGCTGCCATATTGTAGCCCGAATCGCCACCTGTCCCGAAACTGAAATTCCCCCTTGGAGGGAATTCTGTCCTAGAATGAAATCCTCCCCTCACTTCTTGAGAACCTCTGTGTTAGACAGATGGAGTAAAAGAGGTATTGGAAAGGAAGTCATTCAGTATGACGGAAGCGCAATAATGCCTCTAAGAGGTATCGAATACATCAGTGATTGTCTGGAGTTCCATGAGCTCTTGATGAGCATTCTGTGAAGGTGCGTGAAGCGGCGAATGTTTTGGAAGTTTTACTGCACAGAGAGTCCTCCCACATTCAGTAGTATGAAGTTTGCCGTTATTCTGGGTTTCTTTTTCTCTGCAACCGATCTTTGTTTTGGGGATCTGCTAGCGCGCGCGTGTGTGAGTGTAAGTGCATGTGTACGTGCGTGTTTGGCTGCCTGTCCCTTGACATTTGTATTAAGAGAAAATTGGGTTCTTCAGATAACATACTTTTATAATACTCTTGCTCTGAAATCATATGTTTATATATATATATGATTTTCTCTACTACTAATTATTCGCCGATAGGGTGAAATATCTGTAGACATGATATAAGACAAGCCTGAATAAAAATTCAAGTTACATGTCATAAACTATGATGAACTGAAACCATCTTTTTTTCTTTTTATTTTCTTCGAAGAGAAAAATGTAAAAAATAAACATGTCGCACATAGCCATCTTTCTCTGCGTCATCCAACTACTACAATCAAAACCGTTGCAATGTTCGCAACAGACAAAATTCAATGATAAACCGAACTAATTTTACATCGGATCGCCTACTACGAATGCATGTGATAAAAAAAATAACAGCAATATCTCTCGGTCACATTGTCTGCTACGGCATTCCTTCTAGACCAAGCGGAATGATCAGTCAAAGGGAAAATTGGCTAGCCAGACGTTAAATGTCCTTTTTTTTTCTTCTTCTTCTTTTGAGATATGTGTGATCGACTCGACACGCCCTTTGTCGTGAGAAGGTTACGACTTGGCCATTACGACCGACCAAGGCTTTTGGAAAGCTCCACCCGTTGAAGCAGATTACACTGACTTAAAGACATGAAAATTTTCTTGTATGATTGATTGATTTAATGCGGCCACCTGACGTTACAGTTACTATAGTCATAGAAGCCGTTTAGTCTTAGTTGAGGATGATGTCTTGGTATATGAAAAACGTGCATGAAATATGACAATAAGGAAATGCAAGAGTGGTGAAATATAGCCTTTAGTTCAATGTAATAATCTTGCTATGTGATGAGGAAAAATATATAAGTCTTGGATGAAATTATAGGAAATTAGAGGAACACAAGAACCAATGAAACAAGTTTAACTTTCTCAATCTCCGTTTAACGAAAGGTTAAAAAATTATAAATGAGAGGACAAGAAAACGTAACCGTCAAGTTAAAGTGAAACATTTCGAAGTCTTGATATTAAAAAAGAAATGTATGGAGTCATTATAGAATATAAGGATGAATGTAAATGTCGATAAGACCTACTTGAAATTAAAAGGTAAAGAAACGGAAAAAATAAGCAATGACGAAGTTATATGGGATATAAGGTCATGACTACAAAAAGAAAGAAAGAAAGAAAAACAAACTCCCGAGGAAAAGAGAAAAGTAACAGGAAGTAACGGTATCCTAACATTCACATTCTGCTGCACAGACACTAACACGAACACACACACACACACACCCACAGAGGGAAGGGAGCAAACCCATATCTCGTCCATCTCATCTTGGCGTCACGCTGAAACAAGTTATGGGAATTGATAGAAGACGTATGGGTCGTATAATTATATAGGCGATGGCGTGTGATTATACGCTGGAAGAGAAGCAGAGAATGGAGCAAGGCAAGCTTTCACCGGCACATCCACAGAAATAATACATTGCATCATCCCGTAAGAAGAAGAACCTCCCATATACAAAACGGAAAATCCGATTCCGTCCACTACGTGATATATGAGTTCGAAAAAAAAAAAAAAAAAAATGTGGCGGGGTCTGTGAGAGCTTTGTGTGGATGCCCGTCGAAAGAATTTCGGACGATGCCAGGTAATATTGCCGGGTGTCAGAAGTTCAAACAAAGCCTGATAATCTATCAAGGAGATTCTTGATGAAATTTTTGCAGATATTAAACGGGTAATTATAATGCATTTATTACTGAATTAGCTTCATACATATTTGCCCAGGAGCTGCTTGAAAGATGAGAATCCAATTTCAGTGATCGCAGCAGGGCGGGAAAAGTGTGGCACGATGAAGTGTTCTTGCGTGATTTATTCTTAAAGAAAGATATAATTTTATACCTTTTTTGAGAATTACAGCTCTGTATCTATCTATGTATATATATATTAGAGGTGTATCGGATGTCTGAAAATTTGATTTGCGGATGCGGATGCGGATGCGGATATCAACTTTTAAAATGAAAAGTGGATGCGGATGCGGACACATATATCAAAAAATGAAAAATGCGGATGCGGAGCAAATGCGGATATTTGATGGCCATACCCTCGCGGATGCACGGATTGCGGATTTTATGTTTAGGTCCACGTAATTGTTCGATATAATTTGCTTGTGATAGGACGGACTTTGCAGCCAACATAATTCAAAATTATGTGTTACCAGGATGCGGGACGGGGACCCAAGTCGTCATGCATCCCAACAACCACTTTCCCCAACCTCCTCCCTATAGAAAGTGGCAAAATTACATTCAAATCAAAGAGCTGAAATTATGACAGCACATGTGGTTAGTAATTGAACTTCAGCAAGGGCAAATTACTTTTCAAAAATAAAACTGATACTGTACTTATGTGCGTATCTGCTGTATGCTTCCATATGAACGTAAAAAGTACAAACAGTACATAAAAAGTACAAGCAGTACACAAACGTTTGTCGTTATTTTGGCAAAAGGTTATTTCATACTCAGTGCATAAGAGTGACAAAACTCAAAGCCAATCTTTGCTTTCAGAGAGAGAGAGAGAGAGAGAGAGAGAGAGAGAGAGGGAGAGAGAGATTTCCAAATAAACACAATACCTTTATGATCAACAACTGCTATGAGTGACATGATGAAGTTGCTAAAACAAAATGTTATAAAACAGGTATACTGTAACTGAGTTAATTATATCTTGTAATGTGCATCATGTATTCTGAATAAGTAAATGAAAAAGCCAAATTTAGAAAAACGACCTCTAAAGTTACTTACAATGTATGAGTATATGGATTATGGACTATTGAACACTGAGTAGGGGGTGACATCCGCATATCCGCATTCTCCAACTGCGGATGCGGATGCGGATGCGGATGTTGCATGTGCTGCCAATGAGGATGTGGATGTGGATGCAGATGTTGAAAACTTGTCAATACGGATGTGAATGCGGATGCGGAGTTTCTAAAAAATGCGGATGCAGAGTTTCTAAAAAATGCGGATAATCTGCGGATGAGGATGTGGATGCGGATATCCAATACACCTCTAATATATATATATATATATAAATATATATATATATATATATATATATATATATATATATATATATATATATATATATATATATATATATATATATATATATATATATATATATGCTGACTCACTACAGTTTTGAATATGCCCTTTCCGTGATATCCTGAAGTCCCGTGAAACCGTTGTAACAGTGATACTTTTTAGATTAGTAACGCAAGAAAAGCCGCAGAGACACTGGAAGTTAGGCGTGGATTGGGTAGTTCAAAAGTGTGCTCGAGATGCATTTCTATGTCCTTTCCTGATTGGCT
>NC_061100.1:75781012-75786012 GCF_015104395.2 Macrobrachium nipponense | reverse complement strand
TACTCCAGATGGTTACAAGTTGACTTGAGTAAAATAATTTAAGGATTTTGTAGGATAATTTTCCGTAAGGTAAAAGATATGCCTATTTCAAGAAATATTTGTTAATGTTTTCTTTACGGAGTTTCCAAGTAATAGCCGGAAGAACATTATCTGCTGCCTCTTGTTTTTCTATTACAGGTCACAACTTGTTGGAGGAACCAGAATTCCAGAAAATGTGCGGCGACGGGGAAGATTTGTTAATTTTCAGTGTAAAGGCCTGTCCACACGATCGGGCCTGATCGGCGGACTTCCCCTCTAACGGGCACACTTGACAGGCAAACCGCCAAATTGCCCGATGGGTCTTGTAGCAAAATCACCATGGTGGTGCCCGATGGCTTGAGCTTCGACCCTGGCAGACGTACGTTAACCATATACATTTCTTTTACTGAGCCATTCTTTGCACCATATTCTCTTCTTTTTCTTCTTTTTCATCACACACAAAGCAATTATCATGCTACACAATATCTTTTTTTGCGGTAGGCACCATGTTTATCGTACCGCACTGAACACACTACTGGCATCGTCGGGCACGCCCACCTCTCCATTGCCTCACCTGTGTGGACAACATTCACGGGTAAGCCTGCCAGAATTTGCCCGTCAACCCCGGAGCACGCCGATCAGGCCCGCTCGTGTGGACAGGCCTTAAGGGCACTTATACACGATTACGTGGGCAAGTTTTGGCGATCAGTGTCTAGGAATGGTATCGAAGCACGCTAATATTCAGCTCACTCGTAGCTGCCCAGGAAGTGTAGGTGGTTGAGTGATTGTGTCGACACGACCAGTTTCCGAGCCCAGCTTAGGTACCATGCTTCGAAACCATACTTGGCCAAATATCGTGTAGAAAAGAGCCTTTAGGTTGATATTTCTAGGGATCCAAGATGTCGACAAGATAGATGTACGCTTCTATTCATTCAATTTCTAAGTTTTCCATGCTGCGCTTTTCATTAAAATCTGATGGATTTCTAGATTTCAATTCTTGAGTACTACCTTGATATTTTTATAGGAGAAAACAACATATGTGGAATCTGGTTTATCATCCATGTAATTACCGATGTTGAAGGTCAAAACTGCTAAACTGAGAAATATACCAGACTGCTGAACAGTATTCACGTACGAGTGAATGCACATGTGAGAGGCCTCTATCAAATTTTAAGCGTAAGTAAATGAATGTAAGCCATCCTCATGGCATTGTGGGAAATTCTATTTGTTCATCCTTTATAGTGGAAAATGATGTGGTTTGGGTGTTGTCTGTGACGACTCACATGCCCTTAGCCAATTTTTGGGTTGGCGAGCTGAAATTTGACTCCATACTAATGTATTGGGAACAAGATAATAATATAAATTACGTGATTTTAGTACTTTAGAAAAACTTGTAATTAGAAGGGAAAACTAAATATCAAATTGTTTCATGGAGCAAGCACAAAGAAATTATTTCCATTCATTGGTATGAAAATGTGATAATGTGATGGTCTGCTACACTTCAATCCATGAACAAGGTCTTAATCTACACGGCTAAATATAGGATTGAACGTAGATGATAAGAATTATAAGTTATAATATACATAATAATAAAAGAAGTCTGAAATATTGAAGTTAAGATACATGGTTATATATATGGGATTTAAAACAGCTGAAAATAATTTTTAGAATTATTAAAAAATCTGAGATAAAAATTCTGAAATAATTAAGTTAAATTCCTATTAAAGTATTGAGCGGCGTTTTTGCTGGGGGTTGTGGTTGCGGATGGAGAGTGGAGGGCTTTTGGAAAACTAATCTGGTTTGCTTCATTAAGCTTTGAGATGCAAAGATTTGACCAAAAACATTTAATAATTTGCCTTATCTATTTTCATTTAATAAGTCACTTCGATTCTGAATAACCTCGTAGGCCCCAGCGCTTTGCTTTTTGCTCGGATTTCATATCCCATTCAATTTAATACTACTGTAGATTCACATCAACCGTGCTTCTGGTGTCTGGGCCAGTCCCTTACGACGCTCTTGATTGGCTGTTGATAAGCCAATCACAGGGCTGGAAACTCTGTCTCTCTAGAGAGTTCACATAGGCAAGATGTATGTTCCACCTCTCTTGAGGGCTAAGTCTTTCAAAAGTATCCCTCTGGAGAGGTGGAACATACGTCCTGCTTATGTGAACTCTCTCGAGAGACTGAGTTTCCAACCCTGTGACTGGTTTATCAACAGCCAATCAAGACCGTCGTAAGGGACTGGCCTAGACATCAGATGCACAGTTGATGTGAATATACTCATAAGGTAATAACCATTTATTTTCACAACTCTCCATGAAACCCCAGTAGGGTGGTAGTGCCGTCAGTGCACCTCATGCAGTGCACTGTAGGAATTACTTAAGCCCTTTGCAGCGTCCTTTCGTCTCCTAGCTACAACCCCTTTCATTCCTTTTACTGTACTCTTAAGTATTTCTTTCCACTCTCTCCTATCAATTGTTTCATAATGCAACTGCGAGATTGTTCTCCAGTTACACCTTTCAATCCTTTTTAAATCTCAATTTTACCTTTCACCGCTGAATGACCTCATGGGTCCAAGTGCTTAGTCTTAAGCTTAGATGTTATATTCTATATTATTCTATCTATGAAATTGATTTACAAAATGATAATTCTCAGGACTTTGGTGCCAGTGATGTCTTACCCCCACAGCATTCTTTCTCAGATACTAAGTTATATGTATACCAAGTTTGGTTATATTGCTTGATACCTGTCAAAGTGTATATGACACATACACACATACGTACATACATCCATTATATATATATATATATATATATATATATATATATTCATATATATATATATATATATATATATATATATATATATATACATATACATATATATATATATATATATATATATATATATATATATATATATATATATATATATATATATTATGTTTATTGAATGCTCCCATTCGTTAATTTTTTGTCATCATTACTGTCATTATCATCAGTAACAATGATAGTAGTCACATTAAAGCAAAACCAAGGGAAGAGAGTGGTGCAGAACAAGCTAATACATTCTCCCCCTCAAAGAAATACTAAAGGGAGTCTGACAAGAGAGGTAAGCAATTACGTTTAATGGAGTTGACAGAGCATATCTCTTTGGCGTCTTTTTTTTCGCCGTGCATGTATGCACTCGCATTCAAGGACGAGGTTGCCCAAAGGCAACACCCAAATGAATGAGAAAATCAGCTCACGGAGACAGAGGTCCTTTAGTGACACCTTGAGCGTTTTATTGTTTATTTGTGCTATCAATATTTTAGGGGAAGGTTGGGGGTCAAATTTGCACCTTTATGACAGAATGTTTTTTTTTATATTATTTTATTTTTACATGGTGTTTGGCATTTCGGTTTTTTTTATGCAGCTTTTTTTCATTTTTCAGTTTTTTGAAAATTATACTTTTTTTTATTTAATTTTGTTTTCAATGCTGATTTCTTCGTGCTTGTTGTTAGCATCAAATTTTTCTAAGACATTATCCTCTATAGAGCATTTTTTCCTTTTTTTTGCTTTTTGTTTTTTTAAGAGCCTTAATTTCCTTTTAACCTAGTAGCATTATTTACAAATGCGATTTCCTTCTCATTCTCATCAAAGCTGTTTTTATAATTTTAGATTTCTTTCTGCATATCAGCTTTGCTTTGTCTTGTGTGTGTGTGCGTGGTTTTTTTTTTTTTTTTTTTTCAAGGCAGGGAGCGAACCAAAACACCCCAAACGAGTCCGTTCAGCGCGAAACCATCAATTACATTGTCAACGGCAAACCTTGGCGATAATTGAGGTCTTTAGGTTGTGGGGGACTGGAAGCATGTTTAGTAACGCTTTGCAAGGACTAATTAGACTGAACCATTACAATTCACCTTCGAATGATAGACGAGATATGCTGGTGTTTAATGATGACCGGATTTTAAAGGAACATCTTATCACAAAATAACATTGAAGATAAGGATCGGAATCCGTCCGTCTCTCCACATATACAAAGGATAAACGACAGCATTCAGTCCCGTTCTTCACTCCCCTTCACTCTAGAAAAAAAATGAGAGAAAAATTCTGACGTTCTTTGTTCTGTTATTTATTCCATATCCTGTTGTGCAGCGAGGATGGTCATTTAAGTGAGATCTTATTATGCATAAGTATGTACTACAGGCAATACCCGTCGGGATCCGCACTGTTCTGGTCAGGATGTTCCGACCACTTTTTTGTTTCCCTGCCGAAGATTATGCCACAGACATCAACATTCATATCTGAAGCTTTACTGCAACCTTGGTGCCTTCCTGTACGCAAACCGGGGTCGAACGAGAACTATCGGTTTCCGAAGTGACCGCCCTCGCTGTTTCTCCCCAGCAGAAGATGGGCGGACCCCTTGGGGCTGGGAGGGTGGGCTGGAGGGAAGTCCACCTTCGGATAAGGCGACGAGGATGTCTTTGTCTCCCGTAACAGCTCCCGAGGGGGAGAAACCTGTTAGACGCAAGAGTCATTCAGCTCTTAATGAATGGCGGGGCGATACGATGCATGATAATGAAGGTGTATTGAGTTTAGAATTATTCAGCAGTACCTGTTTATTCTGCGGTTTTCTAGAGGAAAACGACCGGGCAAGTACAAAAAGTATCTTGTTGTCCCTGAGTTATCACGCTCATTGGCTCATCCAGCAAGGTTACGCTCTAAAACAAGTGACTGCATCAATGGACGATTTTTAGTGAATGAACGTGCGTAAACTGTAGTTAATGAATGGAATGGAAAGCCATTTTATTGGCAATCTAATTCGACGGATATTTCTTGATCCTACAGCATGAACATAACCTATATGAAATACCTATTTCGAATGCATCATGCGTGGTGGAGTGTAAGATTATGTAATAAAAAAAATATGCACATAAGTAATATATTCTTCAAAGCTATAATACACAGAAGTGATTCAGCACTCAAATATTTTGATTTTGCA
>NC_061100.1:75763512-75778512 GCF_015104395.2 Macrobrachium nipponense | reverse complement strand
ACGCTGGTTCTGTGAATTGTCTTAATCCGCTTTATCGTTGCCTTAAGGAAGATACTGTCTATACGGTCAGGTTACTGGGCTCCATTGGAAAGGCTGATCCTTTTTCTTGTTATTTTATCAGTAAACATTCTACCACCTGACATTTGCATCGACAACTGCTTTTGTATAAAATTCTTCTTGAGTTCCAGTCCATGGTATGGTTCATGTTATTTATACGATGGAAACTTGCCAAATTATGTTTTCTATATCTATCTGAAAGCTTATGATGAGTTATTTTTTCCGAGATAGATTTTCCAGTAAATCCATAGTTTAAGTTATCACAATCCCAACAGGGGATTTCATGGAGTCCTACGTCATTAGAAACTGATTTCTGAGGAATAGGTGAAGATGACAGTGTTGGGGCGGCATACAGTTTGTGTGATCTAATATAAGTTATCCACATGAGGGATTATGATTTTGTTTGTTAATTTTTCCTTTTCTTCGTTTTCTGAGGGTTTGTAAAAAAATGCTCTTTGCTTTATGTATGGCTTTTCCTATTGTGCGCTTGGGGTGCTTTAACCAGATAAATTAATTTCTGATTGTTCCAAGTTCTTTGTTAAGAAAATCTGGGGAGCAAATTCTCATGGCTCTAAGAAATAAGTTACATGCTATGCCGAGTTTAACTTAAAGGTCATGATAACTGTAAGAATGTATGTATGAAATTGAGAGTGTCGTTTTCCTGATGACAGTGAATTTGTAGTTGTTATTAGTTTTTATGATTACGACATCTAAAAGGGGGATTTGGTTATTTTTTTCCCATTCTTCTTTAAATTATATGCTCGGGACCAAGGAATTTAAATTTTGTAGAGTGTCGTCTACATAACGAAGCCAAACCATATTTGCAGGTTTGATAGGGTTTATAGTTACTGTGTCGAAATAGTCCATATATAAGTTTGCTAACACAGGACTGAGCAGACTCCCCATACTGCAATCGAATTTTTGACGTTGAAAGTTATCACAAAAGGAAAAGACGTTATTAGTGACGCAGAGCTCTACAAGTTGCATTATTTTATTCAATTCTATGGGGAACTGGTCAGCAAATGGCTCAAGTTTATTTTTGAGGAACGTTAATGCATCTTTTATGGGTACCTTTGTGGAAAGGGAGTCTCCGTCTAGGCTGAGAAGTTTTACGTTATGTACGGGGATATTTGCCGACCTAATTTTGTTGCAAAAGTCTTCTGTATGTTTTGTATGACTAGGGGAAAAAGGTTAGCCGAGTTACTATCCCCCTTTTTAGGGATCTCGTGGTTGCATCTAAGCTTTATTTTTCTTACTTTTTTTTTTATTTTGCCTGTCTGTATCCTAGTTTAGTTCGTGGTACATTTTTTGCCGAAAGAAAGAATATAGTATTCGTATTAGGTGGTTCATTAATTTGTAATAAAATCTAAGGAACTTCAGAAAAAACACTCCATTTCCATTTGACTATAATCGATTCTACTTCAGGCATTTGATTGCAAATTTCTGTTTTATTGGAAGATCAAATTTTAGTTCATGAGGTGTTGTAAATATCTTTGCAGAGTCGTTAAACTATGGGTGTCTTGCCGTAGATGGTTTTTTGTTAAAGACCTATGGTCCTACTACATCAAACCTACAGAGAAATCTATCAAGAATCCCGTGACCAAGAAATCTTCATTCAACAATCCACAGAAATTGGGAATATATGAAACTACTGAGAAGATGAGCAAAGATACTCTGGAAACAGTAAATATTTTCTTTACATGTATCGGAATTTTTCTTAAAGGGTCCTATAATGTTTTCGTTTCCTCGATGTATTTGAAAGTCTTTAAAGAAAGAAAGGCATTTTATATAAACGTCAAAAAATTATATAAAATAAAGTGAAACAGGTAGAAAAATCATTATCGTATGTGGTAAAATCATTATCAGTAAAAGTTCGTACATCTATTTTTATTTTGTTTCCTTTACATGTCTCGCCAACCATCTCATTAGAAAGGAAAACAAATCGCAGTTTTTAATATAATTCTTAATCCCTAAAGTAAAAGTAAAAACACGCTCTATTTATGAAGAAGAGATATATGACTTCATAGGACTCTGATGAATTCATTTTGTGAGCGTGGTATAGAGGAAAATGAATTATATATTCATGAAAAGACTTCGTAATTCTTACAAACTAGTATATTTGCAATAAGACTGAAATGAAGTGGCTATGATAAAATGTGAACACCTTACATTTCTACACACACACACACACACATACACACGCCCGCACACACACACACGTGTATATATATATATATATATATATATATATATATATATATATATATATATAGATATATATATATGTGTGTGTGTGTGTGTGTGTGTGTGTGTGTGTGTGTGTGTGTGTGTGTTTTTACGTACTTGTGGTTTTATGTATGCTATTAATAGATTTGTCATAAATACTTAAACAAATAAAACAAAATCTTTGACTATATTAAGCATTTCTCATAATTTCACTTTTATACTGCGAACGTCTAACATTTCAGGGTTAAATTACTCACATTCATATGCAAATATCAACAGCTATTATTCATCTCTGATACTGGAGGATGAATCTGAAATCAAGGTTTGATCATTAACATCTCAGATAAACTTGCGATATTTCGTCTTCTCGTGAAAGGTGTCAAACCCATCATATGCATTAGGATTCGCTTTTTTATTTTTTTTATTTTTTTAAGAGGGATTATTTTACTAATATTTCATTCCACCTGACGACTTTCCACTTCACCATTCTTGACAAATTTTACGAGCAGTTGAATAATGCATGCATCAAGTCATGGGGCTTCATAACGAATAAATTACATTGTCTGTGGTATACATATCATCAGTTTGATAAATGCACTTTCCGATATTTAACTTGTTAAAGGTTTCGGGGTAAAGATATTTGTGTTAGTTGGTGGGGTTTCATCGTTAGCATAAAAGTAAAAGGGAATAATTGTAGATTCAAGGCTGACTCAGGAATCCTTGTTATTCAGTGATGTAAGAAGAACTCTTTAAATTTCCAGCAGAATCTGATCTTAGTACCCTTGAGTTCCAGTGCCTCTTCCATCCACCCTAAAGTGGCCTCACCATTTTCGCAACAGTTCTGCAACCTGTCTGATATGAATCCCTCGAATGAAGCATCGTTGGAACCCGATTCGCAATGCTCCCAAGATCATCATAAACCAAATAGCATCAGAAGCAGTTCTGAAACGGGATCTAATCCTCCGTTCGGATGCGAAACATGATGACCCCAGAGTTGGCCTTTGAAAGCCCTTTCCATTTCCAATCTTAATATTTTTCCTTAATTTTTTTTTTTGTCAGTTTCTCGACATACTGTTCTGAATTAGAGAAATGAGTTTAATCTTATTCTGGTCCAGACTATTTATGATATCTCTAGGATATCAGCCCGAAAAGTTTAATTTCAAGGAAGAGTGAATCATAACTGCGTTTCACGTAGTTCACATTATGAGCTCCGTTAGAAATGAAGCATTCGCCAGCCTCGAGGTATTTCTGGTGCAGTGCAAGAGTTATATTCCTGAAGTTAGAATTTAAAAACTGTGGAATGATTTCTGAATAAAAGCTGTAAGTTTTGCATTATCTTGCACGGTTCATTACTTACATTAATGAAACGAAGAGAAAAAATGGAAAAGATTTATAAATGATTCAAGCTTAGTCATAATTCGTTGTCAAATTATTGAATGCATGTTCGATGGCTGGGCACTGATTTTTTAATATTATAAGTATTGAAATGTAGTTAATCAAAATCTGAGAACTTTGTTTTCGAATGTTTTGATTACGATACATAGTCTTAATTACTTTAAAAGCTGAACTAAGCAGAACGAGAGGATGTTCCGTGGCACATCACTGAAATCCAAACACTATAAATATAAATTATTCTGAATATTTTGTTTGTTGTCCTAATTGAGAATCTTTGGTGTGAAAGGTAATCATCCATCGTGAGGTTCCTCGTAGGTCTAACTGTTCTTCGACTATTTGGTAATCCCTAACATGCTGGCCAGTTTTCCTGTCTTGGCCTTAATACATGAACGTGCTGCACATATAAGTAGGCATTAATACTTGAAGTAAAATAGATATTGATTATTTTACTTAAACAGACTTCCCAACGATTGGAGAGAGAGAGAGAGAGATGATGAGAAGATTGGGGGCGAGGAGAGAGAGAGGTGAGAGAGAGGAGCAGACGATTTTGAGAAGAGAGGGCTTGATTTTAGGGCTACGGACTCTTCGAAAATAGGAAAACAGTATGCAAATGAACTTAGAATGCTCCTCTGGACCACTAACCAAGCACCAGCCTCAAGTACCTCAGTTAACCCGTTTTTATCTTGATGCGCGAATGGACTCCACATTAAGAGAACATACATACATAAGGTAAAATAAGGATTGATTCATTTTCCTAAACTGACTTTCCAACGATTGGAGAGAAAGAATGAGAGAGAGCATATGGAATCTAATTAAAATAGCTCTGTCTCACAAAAGTACTTGAAAAAATAATCGAGAAATTAAAGAGAGATGGGAAAAGAGAGTGACACCTGGATGTTGACTAAATCAAGAGTATATTGAATTTTCAACGAGGTCTCGAAAGGGAAATCCATTAACAGGATAAAGAGAGGTCACGGAGGCCAGTGACCTCGGAGCCTCGCATTAGATAACTGTAAAGTTATCGAAGACTACATGTTTCTACATTCACCCTAATGCCATTCGTTCTTATATTCTGTTATTCTTGCTATCATCATTGTGATGTATACGTAGTTCGTATATTTAAGGATAAATCTGTACAGATCATCTTTAAAGAACGATCTCTGGAAAACTGGAAGTTCATGTCCGAAAAGACACATCACAAATTCGTTCAAACGTTTCCGGATGGCTCTTCTTTTTGAAGCAAGCAGTCTACATCGTCACTAATTCTCGGTATTCACAAAATTCCTAGGGAAAGTAAAAAACCAGTGTAGTCCTTCCATGTGTGTAGACGTGGATAAAAAAAAAAGAAAGAAAGAAAATGAAATATATGTAAATGTACATAACTTTGGATTTGTTTCTCCATTATTGTTATTGTTATAATTGTTGCCATAGATTTAGTGCTATTGGAATTATAGATATTATATAAACCGTTGCTTATCATTAAATACGATTAATACTACAATTTTTTAACCTACAGTCGTCTGTTTTATGTTCTTTGAATCTGTCTCTAAAATGGATTTTGCAAAATAGAAAACAGTAAATATATTTTCCCATTAGGGTACAAATCATAAGAGTATGAATGATTTACTTACAGTGTTAACAAGGAAGAAATTGTAGATACGAGATGAACGCAATTTGAAATATTTAACAAAAATACTTTTATTTTTCTCTATTTTTTATTACCTGAAGAACCACAATTCTCATGAAGCATGCAAGCGAAAAAGCCTATGAAATCAAAGAAATGCCAGTAACAAGTATTGAGCAATTGCTGAATTAGTTTGCATTTTATCAAGATGATCCATCACTTGGGCAATTATGACGAAAGTTCACTGTCTTTCATCTTCATTTTTTCTTATTCTCTAACTCCGTCGGTATAATAGTCCTTTTCACTTGCATTTCTATAGATAAAAGATAGGGTAAGGAATAGCTGCCAAGGTAAAGCTAAACAACAGAAGAAAAGATAAGAAATGTTTAAGAAGTGTTGATAACACCCATTTAACAGCGGCAGGATACAGACCACAGTAAGGAGAAGAGTTTCCAAGTCTTCGTATAATTTGATTGACAGTGTGTTTTGTCTGATGCAAATATTAACATAGCGTTAACTGGATGCCCTTTTCCTTAGGTTCAAGACGGAGAAAATTTAACTCTCTAACGCCCTAAGTCTGAACAGGCATCAATTCCGCCTTTAAAAAAAAAAAAAAAAAAAAATAGCCGGGAAGAGAATTCTGAAACTTAGTGACAGAGGGAAAAAGAACTTCTACGAACCAAAAGCTCTTGAGATGTCTAATGCCACTTCATACGATACGGAGATATGGCCAGCTTAGGAAAGGAACGTGAACTATTTACATGTTCCGGCAAGCTGCAATCCTCTTGGGTAAAAGTTTCAAGTTATACTGTGGCGAAACTGCCACTATTATATTAATATTTTACTGATTGTGACGTCTTCCTTCTAATTCTTTTCTCTGTTAATTCGTGCCAGTAAATGGTAAAGTAAACACATAGCATTAATTATAGGTTTGTTCTTGCTTTGAAGCTGGGAGCTTGGTGTTTCCTGTGAGAGTGCAAATTAGTCCAGCTTGAGTTGCAAGACAATTTTATATATATATATATATATATATATATATATATATATAGATATATATATATATCTGTGATATCTGTGCATTTATACACCTACAGAAGGCATGCGATAGAATCCTGAGAGAAGTGATGTTTTGGTGTTTGAGGAAGAGGAAAGTACCAGAAAAGTTGGTTAGGCTGGTCGAGATGATATATTAAAGAACGAGCATATAATTAATAACATCACTTGGGGAAACTGAAAACTTTGAAGTTAGTGTTGGATTAGACCAGGGGTCGGCATTAAGCCATTTTTGTTTGTGCTGGTCATGTATGTGTTGAGCAAAGTGATCAGGAAAGAAGTGCTGTAGGAGTTGTTGTACGCCGATGATCTGGTGATTACTGCTGAAGATGAGGAGGACCTACAGAGAAGGGTTGGAGTGTGGAAGGAGTCTATAGAGAGGGGTGGCTTAAAGGTGAATGTGAATAAAACAGAGGTTTTGGTGATCAGTAGAGTAGATAGAGACAGATTACTATTACAAGAAAGAAGAGGCTTGCTTATAAAACAGGCAGAAGAGTTTAAATACTTAGGATCTACTTTAAGCCAAGAGGGGGGGATGTGAGGCTGAAGTTGACAGTAGGATAAAAGTGGTGTTGGGGAAGTGGAGAGATGTAGCTGGAGTAGTATGAGATACGAAAATGCCAATCAAGCTAAAAGTCAAGATCTATAGCACAGTGATAAGACCAGTGTTAATGTATGGATCAGAAATATAGGCTCTAGGAAAAAAAGAGGAAGTAAAGCTTAAGAGAACATTTGTGATAATGCTGAGATGTATTATAGGAAAATTTCTGCTTGAGGGATTGGAAAATTATGAAAGAAGAAGAGCAAGCTTTGTAAAGATTTCAGAGGACATAAGAGAGTCACGATTGAGAGAGTAAGGGCATGCGTTAAGGATGGATGACGGGGAGGGAGTGAAGAGGGCTTAGGAAGAACCTGTTAGAGGAAGAAGATCAAGAGGGAGACAGAGAATTAGATGGCAAGATAAAGTGAAGGAAGATATGGAGAGAAGAGGTTTGGTTTGGTAGAGGATGGCGCATCAGGCAACCGACCCCTTAATGTAGGGATAACAGTGGGAAGAAAAAGAAGAAGGTTACTGTTTGTCCATATAATGATGGTTAAGTCTGACAACTTTCCCTACTACTAGTACTACTATGTGCTTAGTATCATGAGGCCTAGCCCAATGCCTGCTGCAGTTTTAAGTGTTAATGAAGCGTTATACTGTTACCATGTTATCAATAAGTTCTCAAACCTCCTTGTATGCAGAAGACTCAACTAAACTTTACCTGCCTGAACACTTAAAGGTAGTAGGCTATTCTTCAATTTTACCATTATTTTTACTCTAAAGGATGCTTCAAATTCATATTACATCATAGCTTTCAAAGTAAACTTTACCAACTAGCTAGTCTACCAGGAGTAATCATTAAATAACCAAGGGTAGCCTCCATAGACTAACCTTAGCTTAGCAAAGTTAGCCTTACGTGGCTTAATCTTTAGGAATGCTGATTTGTTTCTCTATGTACCTCTCCACAGACGATGAAATACAGCTCAAATCTTGGCTAGTTATGAAACTTTAAGTTATAATTACAGGATAACCCAACTTAGACTGCATAGTGTAAATAAGCATGTTAAATTATAGGTCAGTATGACTGTGTCATATTACATAGCTTAAATATGTCCCTCCTAATAACAATTGCCTTGAAGCTGTACAGATAGCTTCTAGGCAAAGGTTCAACAAAGTATGTACAGTATACACAACAGTATGAATATGAATTAATGGAGATTGTAATTACATCTATACTGTAATTAAATAAATAGTTTCCCTTGTGAGATTCAGGACTGATTTTGTCAATTTTGTGTTTAAGATTATATGACAAGAACGAAGAGAGAGACTACTACCTTACATGTGTTAAAAACTGTAGAAGAGATAAAGAGTCAAACTATGGATCATGCATATTGCAGCAAGTATTCTTTGCCAAAGTACATTTTCAAATATCCTTGTATGTATGAGCTTAAGTTTCTACAACAGATTTTGAAGCCCAGAATATGTTAAGAGGCAACAATGTGGCTATCAAAGCAGATTTAGTCTAATAAGAAGTAACCAGAAGGGGCAAGCCGGCATATTCATCAGCACTGGCAACGGCAAGATTTATACAGCCCTGCAAACTACAATATTAATTGTATCCTTATTAATAGTATCAGATACAGTAAATTTTAAATCCAATAAAATAACTGTACAGACAATTGAGTATTGGCTGTTATTAATATTAATGAATGAAAATTATGCCTATGTATGAAGCTAATACATACATGGGATGACAGTGTTGCAAATGACAATTATGTTAGTATACTGTTGTTAAATTTTGCTGCCTGTCAGTTTGTTTGTTCAATGAATAAAGAACGATAACAATTAGTTCTGCCTCTAGAGAGTAAAACTATAAATTTATGGTGGTAAGAAAGACACATAACGTCGGCAAATTGACCAACTTTATTGCTCAAATGTATAAAAACTACAGCAGACAGAGTGGATATTTTCATTTCCCCATATAGTACACATTATCCTTGGTAAATGCTGCAAAGATAATTTTCTAATCTTTAAAGTCGACTGCAGAAATTGGCTGTCAATGCAGCATAATCATTATGTTGTAACACTGCTAAATCTGCAAAACCTTATGGCCTCTGTAAAGAAAATATATTAGCAAAATTAAATATATTTTTGTTCTGCATGCAGTACATATTGGATTTAATAAATATGGCATAAATCATTTGACAGTCTTGACGGAGAGCCGAGAAGACGCGTTTTAGAGTACGCGTCCTTGTTTACATAGTAATGAACACACAGCGATGGGGCCAGGCAGTTCACGTCACAAACTGATTAGGCGATCATAGGCTGTCCAATCTTTCTTATCTATATCTACGAAATATATATCATATATATCCTTAAATTCACGGCAGAAAGGTGAATGAGCCTGGGGACTTTGGAATATTTTCAAGTTCAACGTGTGAACTTAAGAATGTATAAATAAACTACGAAAGTACTTGTTCCAAAGGCTCCAGTTTCACTCACCTTTCTACCGTGGATTTCAGGATATTCTCAAGCATATGTTTCTTCGTGCTACATTGGATGGTATATACATACACACATGCTATATATATATATATATATATATATATATATATATATATATATATATATATATATATATAGAGAGAGAGAGAGAGAGGAGAGAGAGAGAGAGACGTCAAAATACTAATATATTATACGAATATTTGCAAATTTCCTGAAATACAGATCTGAACCAAAAGATCTACTGACGAAGTCCGCTAAATTTATATGAGAAATTCTGGACGCTTCCCAGCACTACTCTCACTCCCTCTCGCAATAGCTATAACGCCAACGATATTAAAGATGTTGATGATGGAGGGGATGATGATGGAAAAATGGAATAAGAAGCAAAAAAGAATACGACCACAGCCACCTCACTTCCGGCTGAAAAATATGACGTCGTCTCCGTGCAAAACATAGTAATAAAAATCATGAAAAATATATCTGAGCCGATAGTGGGGTCCCGATGGTGTATTGCGTGTTAAGAGGATGTGTTCTTTCCGAAATAGAAGATGAAGAAGAGGAAGAAGAAGAGAAGGATGAATTTTGGGGGAGGGAAGATAACTGGAGTGGAGGAGGAAGAGGAAGAGGAGTAGAAGATATGAAAGAATGTTTATTTCATTATGCTATTGTTAACAGTTTCTAGAAAAAGAAAAAAAGGATAAAAGAGAGGAGGAGGAGGAGGAGGAGGAGAAAGAGGGAGAAGCGGAGGAGAATATCTAAGAGTAAAATATCTTCTTTCAATTAACCTATTGTGAACTTATTCAAGAGGAAAATAAAGATTAATATGAGGATGATAAGGGAAGAAATAAGAAGGAAGTAAAAAGAAAAATGATTCACTTCATTCATTGTAAATTTTCTATACAAAGGAAAGGGAAGGCGCGAAAAGAAAAGACGATGAAGAGAGTTAAGAGAAGGGAGACAGAAGCAAGAATAGGCGCAATAGAAGAAGGAAGGGAGAAAATGAAGAAGGAAAGGAATAGGAGAGGATGGCGGAACAGAAAAATAGAAATAATCGTCAAAAAAATCCACTCTTAATTATACCATTGCCAACTCAAACAAAAACAAAAAAAGAAGCTGAAAGGATAGACGGTGGGTAAGACATGAAAAACAAGAAAGATGATGATGATGAGAGGAGAGAGAAACATAAAGAAGTGAGGTGAAAAGGAATATGATGAAATGAAAAGGCGAAACTGCAGAAAAGCTCCCCATACTGGTTAGTATCGTGACCTCTCAAGTTTTAAAAATCTTGGCAGAAGTCCATCTAACACTGAAAAGTCATGAGACAAAGTAGGTGTGGATAGATTCAAGGAAGGCTGAGGAGAATCAAGTAGAAAAGACGAGTGGGTTGGGTTGGGGGGAGAACCCCTGCTTATCAACCTGAGGGTGTAGACGAACCAAACTGCGAGGAAGAAAATCATCGGCGACTCGTAATGGTTGTTATAACGTTGTTCAGCTTACCATGACTATATATTTTCTTGCTTTGGTTTCAGTCACGTTTTTTGCTTATGGTGGCGTTCATTTGCTTGTTTACCTTCATTTGTCTCTTTACTCTGCTATTCCTAGTTGCTAGTTGTAGCGTTTATTCTCATGTTTGCTCTGGCTGGAGTCACGCCTGTTTGTTTTGTTTAGTTATCGCTACATTGCGTGCACGAGTTTTGCTTTGAATATTTATTTCCTTTAGTTGTGTCAAACCTTCATGCTTCTATACATTGCTGAAAATCAATCTTGGTGCCTCGTAGCCACATGCATTTTCCTGTTTACGTTGTCTGCAATGACGCCCTACTGGCAGCCATGTTCATTGGCCAGTTTCCTGTGATTGTTTGGTGTCAAGCCTTCTCGGTTGTAGCAGCACTCATATGCCTGTTTGCTTTGTGTAGTCATGTCGTGTTGCTTGTAGCATCCTTCATTTGCAAGTTTGCCATTTTTGGAGGCATGTTTGGCTGGCCGTATTCATTTCCTTGTTTGTGTTTGTCTGAGGTCCTGTTTAATGAATCGCAGCTGCATTCATTTGCCTGTTTGCTTTCTCTGGAGTCACCTCTTCGTTCTTGTGACCATTTTCATATTTCTTTTGTTTTTTCTGGAGTCACTTTTTTTCTGCTATTGGCGGAGTTCATTTGCTAGTGTGCTAATTATCTTTTGGTTTTCTTTAGGTTTACATCTTTACCTCTGAAGATTTTGTATGAAGTTTCATATTTTCCTTCTGATTGCTGCTGTACTAATTTTGTAAAAATTATTTTAGTCAAAATTAACGTCTTTACTTTCACTATTTTTGAAGGCGTTCATTCTTCGGTGGGTTGTGTCTGGTGTTGCGACTGTAAACTCACTGATTGTAGTCGCGTTTATTTGTCTGTTCGTTGTGCTTCCACTTATGCTTTAAATAGATTGATTGTGGTTGTGGTGGCATTTCTTTGTCTGCTGGCTTTGTTTGGAGTCTGCATTCATTGTTATTATTTGTGGTCTCGTTCTTCATTTTTCTTCTTTTTTTTCCCAGGATCACGCTTTGTACTTCCTGCTTCGTCGATCAAAGAGATTTATGACTAGCGAATACCTTTTTGGTGTGATAATGCAATAATGGGCCGAGATAGTTCTTGTGGAGCGTGCTCGAAATGAGCGGTGGTTGTCGGCTGTCAATATACGATGCTGCGTGATTATTTAAACTGGAGGTTTCTCTGAAGAAGAAGAAGAAGAAGAAGAAGAAGAAGAAGAAGAAGAAGAAGAAGAGAGAGAGAGAAAGGCCGAGAGAGAGAAAACGATAAGGCAAACAAGCAACAATGTATGCTTGTGGTGTCTATACAAAGGTAATGAAAATAAAGTCACGGAAAATGTTGCTTGAAGATCGAATATTATTGTATGATGAAGATTGAATATTGTTATAAGATCTGCTATAAATGCTGATGCTGACTAAAGGGTGGTTACTTTTGCCGGACTTAAAGACCTAATTCTTGAGTGAGTGTCAAGAACTCGTTCGGGACGAGAGTTTATCTCTCCCCGTTTCTGTGCCTTTTTTTTTTCTTTTAAGCTTTAGTTTTCATGGGTTTTATAGGTTTTTGCATCTTGAGGAATGTTACAAGTTCGCAGTCTCTCCTCTGAGATATTTTATCTGAGACTTCTTCCCTTTGGTCATCAAATCTTCGGATGTGCTGCTGTAACAGGTGACCAATGATATCATTGTTTATTTCATTTTTTTATTGTACACATCCAAACCCTTTCTATATTGGCTCTCTATCGAATCTGATTTTTTAGTCTAAGATGTCATGAGTAGCCTTTTTATTTATTTGCCTTCAACCTTCCCACACATAATCATTACTTGATATACATTATCCTCTTCGAAAATGTTCTTCCTCTATGAGTTCTTGTTATTCTGTCAAATTGTGAGGTTGTTGGCCTTATATACCACCGACGTCTGTTGGTTAAATGTGATCGCTTATCCAACTCTTGAAAAGTCTCTCTCTCTCTCTCTCTCTCTCTCTCTCTCTCTCTCTCTCCATGGAAAACAAATGTCTGTTATCAAGGAAGCGATTTTACGAAGTGTACGAGATGGAGTCATAAAAAGGTGAACAGCCCAAGTTATTTTTCTATGTATTTTGCTGCCGTTTCTTAAATAGGGCGGATTTCGAAGAGTTGTCTTAGGACATCTTTGGTCTAGTTATTCCTTACTTGATAATTATTGCCTCTGAATTTGTAAATGTGCTGCTGTAATACATTGTTATCATTTCTGCTCCAAGACCCAATTACTTTCAACTGCATTCGGAAAACTTGGTATGTCAGTTGTTCGTCTACTGCAACGTTATGATATTCCTTAAAGTGAATGGCAAGAATTGATATACTATTCTAAATTGCCAAGAAAGGAAGTTTGGGCGTTTTTTACTTTTCATTTGACTGAAGATTTGGGCTTTCGCAAAGCTATTCCTGACTGCATTTGACAATCATGCTCGAATTGGTGATATTGGCGTTGCTTGCGCGTTTATTCGTTTACTAATAAAGCCTAATTATCTCCGTAAGTATTATTTCGGTTGAACTAATATGTGCAGAGGAGAACTGAGATGGGACTTAGGAAACAAAATATTCAATTATTGTGTTCGGCAAAGGCAAGTCATTGCTTCATTGAAATAGTAAACATGTTTCTTTTTCATTTCATGGAACTTTATAAAACTTGAAATGCCTCCACCTCTAAAACATTGCTCATTTCACTACACTTTGATTACCTAAATATTTTTTCCTTATATTGATCCAATAGCCCTTTCTCGTGTCTTATCTAGCCGAGTAATGTGTTGTAGCTGTGGCTCTGGCCGCATTTTTTCTGTCCGCCCTCACATCTTAAAAACAGCCGAGGCTAGAGGGCTGCAAATTGGTTGATCAGCTACCCTTCAATCATCAAACCTACAAAATTACAGCCCTCTAGCCTCAGTAGTTTTTATTTTATATAAGGTTAAAGTTACCCGTGATCGTACGTCTGGCGACGTTAAAGGTCCCAACAACTTAGGCCACCACCGGACCGTGGTTGAAAGTTTCATGGACCGCGGCTGAGATTTCGTAGGGCATGGCTGAGAGTTTCATACAACATTATATGCTTTACAGAAGAATCGATTGAAACGAAGTAACTTCGGCGTATTTTTTACTTCTTTGATTCTACTTTCTGTCAGTAGCTCGAACAAATTTATCTCTTCGAGTGTGAACATTTCGAATTCATTGGAATAGGTCAACGATTCCCAACCTGAGTTCGGCAAACCATTACCAGGGGTTCCGCTAGAAATCATGGAATAATGCGTTGCAAATGATCTGAATTTATGCAGCTCGAATTGCAACGGCTGGAAATTTACTTTCAGTTGATATATATATATATATATATATATATATATATATAATATATATATATATATAATCAAGTATTCGCTCCACTATTGTATATATTGTACATGATTAATCTTATATCTTTAGATTATATATATATATATATATATATATATATATATATATATACACATATAAAATATATATATATATATATATATATATATATATAGATATATATACATACATATATATATATATATATATATATATATATATATATATGTATATATATTTATATTCTATATATATATATATTATATATATATATATATATATATATATATATATCTATATATATATATTCAAGTTTTCGCTCCATTATTGCATATATTGTACATAATTAATCTCATGTCTAGTACTTTAGTATTTTCGTTTCAATTTCCCATATGCACGCCATCTGATGATTGTTCCCTCACTTTTTCTTCAACCTTGTCCTGTTCTAAATCTCTATTCCCATTACCCCTCCTTGATATTCTTAGATTTTGTTTACTTGGTACTTCCATATCTTGTTAAGTTAGGTGTAATATTCCTCTATTGGAGACAGTGTTTGTGGCTCTATCTCGTTTATCTTTGTGTATTTTGTCATTTAGATATTAAGTTTAATAATGTTCAACTATTGAGATATTTGTCAAATGTTTAATGTTTAAAGTGAAGTGCTTTGTCATATCAATTTTTGTATTATCAGTGTTAACTTTACATAATGAGT
>NC_061100.1:75753512-75758512 GCF_015104395.2 Macrobrachium nipponense | reverse complement strand
CAAGGCCACGGAGGGTACTAAGTCACGTCTCTGAATTGCCGAGTAGCTGAACAAAAGCACCCCTGTCGACGCTGGAACCGATCATTAGTCAGATGTAAATATTGGGATAATGGATCAATTTGGTCCCTAATGAGAGCCCAGTTCACCTTGCTCCCAGGTGTATCTTGTCGAGTATCCCTTGTGTACTTTACGTAAGCTTAGATGCAGGAAGTCCCGAGAGAATAACCAGTTTTGCATCCCTGTTTTTATCTGTAATGCTCCTCCCTCCATGACCTCTACCAATGGCGTACGAAGATTGATGTGTCCTCTTGTACTTGTACGAACGAGTCAAGGGTCTGTGCATTCTGACGGACATCAATGAAGCTATTTTATTTACGTGCTATTTAATAAAAAAAAAGCACTTTAAAAACATTTGCTTTATTCCACACACTGCAAAAAGTAAAATAGGAGGGACACTAAGTAGACAACTTATTGCTAATCATTCATAAATACTTACTACACATTAAAGAATATTATTTTTCTTACGCACACACAAATATATATATGTATATATATATATATATATATATATATATATAATATATATATATATATATAAACGAGACAATCAAGTTCCTATTCATTTGAAAGGTATATGATTTTCGGAAATATTCCAACTACATCTTCACATGAGAGCAAAAAGCTGATAGGATTTAGACAGTCAAACTTATTGGTCTTGTCTGTTTAGTAAAACATCTGCAATGAATTCTTGAATTAAGAAAAGAAAAACAGTAATTAAAAAAATAACAAAAAAGATTAGGTAAAAAAAGGACGGAAAGCGGGGACTTTAGGAAAAGCATCTAAGTTATGCTTCAAATAATAATAATAATAATAATAATAATAATAATAATAATAATAATAATAATAATAATAATAGATTTTATTTCAGCTCTAGGCCATATGGTACATGGAATATACAAAGTAGGGACAATACACACAATCTACAGATGCATGAGATAACTTGACAAAAAATTATAATAAGCAATATCCACAAAGTTGCAGAAGAAGTAGGAAAAATTATATTCATAATAATGGTAATGACATCAACAATATTGAGAATAAATGTAGAAAATATCAACAATTATGAAAATTAAAAAAATAGATTGCATACAATCAATTTCCAGCTAGGGCCCTTAGTTGGTTACAGAGGTTAGGTCCAGAAGGTTAAATATGAAAATTGAAAATAGCAAAACTATAAAACTATAATAATCACAATAATAGTTAAAACAAATAAATACTTGTAGTAATAATAAACGTAGAATATAATAATAATAATAATAATAATAATAATAATAATAATAATAATAATAATAATAATAACAGACTCTGCCTCACTGCTTGGGATGCTTTGCTTGAGCGAATTGCTGCTGTTTCTTAGTCCGGTGATCAGACTGGCAAAGACAGTTTGCTCTCGTACTTACACTAATGTAAGTTCAAATAGTTTCTCTACATGCGCATAATGCTTGAACAAAGCTGCTCCATGAAAGTAATCCAATATAAATGAATTATATCGCTGTAAGAATGTAGCCAATGTAGACTAATTGCACATCGAATTATATTGAGATAAACCAGTTTTCAGTTTCCCTTAATTTATTTGTTGTTCATCACTTTTACGGCATTCTGTAACATTGCATAACAAGGCGTGATCCAACTTCCAGCTTACTCGTAGCGCGTGCTAAAATCTACGGTCAAATAATTCGTTGTTTCACCAACGAACATTAAAATAAATGCGTTATATTTTACTAGAGATAATTGTTCTGCACTGTTTAACATGCACATTATTCATTTTGTGCATTTTCATTCTAATAAATAAATCATAAATATCCTATCCTAAAATTCCTCTCTCTTTAACTCAACGCGAAACACTTTTTTCAGAACTTTTTAGGCTTTTCCATAGAGCTTTCCTAACCCCCAAACAAGAACAACAACAACAACAACAAAAACAACAAAGTAGTCTGTAGGTTTATTCCCCGAGTAAACGAAAACAAAATAACAAAACATACAAGTTAGCTGACTCGCTGTCTTACATCAAGTAAAGATGCTGTATGAAACGAACGCGTTTTCTCAGTGTTAAAAACAACGAACGTCTTCCGAGGCATCTATAAAACAAGATATTATTGAACGACGAAGATACTTACTGTACAGCAACAATGTTAGTGGAAATTCTTCATCCGGCTAAGACTTAGTAGCTTATCGCAATCTATATTAAAGGAAGAATGTGTTGACATTTTCTTTAATTGGCTACCGGAAACAGTAAATCATAGTTTTAATGCAAATAAGACGCTTTAACTAGCGTAAGTCTGAAATTCGTGGATCTAAACAAAAAATAAATAAATAAAAATGAAACCTTGACTTCATTGCTTTGTGGTTACCCAGACTTATCCAGCATTATATCTGAAAGAATAACTAGTATAACGCAAAAATTATACTAATTGAAAAAGACATAATACTGGCTTAAGTTACTTTGGTTTTTACTCCTTTCAAACCAGAGATTTCTAAAGGCTCTTTAAATGGCAAAACTTTATGGTGATTCGGTAATATTCTACCTAGAAGGTCTTTGTACTTGTCAATGACCTTCCTTGATTATTGTTAACAGAGCATTCAAGACAAATGGCTAATTTAAAAAGTATTGTGAAATGAAAGTAATTCATGCCAGTGTTATGTCTTTTTTCATGAGCATAATTTTCTCGCTTCTATATACAACGCTTGATAAGACGGGTAAATAAAATAATCTTGTCAACCTTGTTTTTACTGAAATCATTGAATTTCGGACTTTGTCTGGCTATGGCACCTTATATACATTAAAACTGATAAATTTATCCGTTGTTAGTTAGAGAAAAATGTCAATTAATTTCTTCTTAAATGAGAAAAGAATGCTTAATTCATGTAATCTAGCAGTCATTTTGTAAAAGAAAACGAGACAGAACAAAACTATACCAAAAGTAATAACACAACATCATTGCCCCAATAAAACCGGTCAGAAATGAAAAGCTGTTTCGTGCATCTGATATGTGCTGATCGCCCTGTTAACTGGAGCGAAGCAAGGTCGTTGGCATGATACAAAGGCCTTGTTTGGAGAATATCACTGAATCTCTTTCAATAAAAGCAGACAATAGTTTTATGATTGTGACTTGGAATTTTACCATCACGTTCAATTATTATTATTGCCAAATTATGAAAGCGTATATTTTCTGTAAGTATATATACATATGTTCATATCGAATATGCATATGAGAATGTGGCCATAGATTTTTTAAGCATTCAGAAATAAAAACAACGTTTCATTGTATATATATATATATATATATATATATATATATATATATATATATATATATATATATAATATATATATATATTTTTGTTTTGAAGTTAAACTGAGAATTATTGGAACATATACGAAGGTGAGGGTTCCATGGGGCTAGCTGGAAATTCCATCCAAAAACTTTTGGCTGAAACCAGAAGTTTAGCACTTGGAATCGCCAGAACTCTTTATGGGAAATTATATATATATATATATATATATATATATATATATAATAGATATATATATATATATACATATATATATATATATATATATATATATATATATAGATATATATATATATATATATAGATATATATATTATATATATATATATATAGATATGGTATATATATATATATATATATATATATATATATATATATATAGATATATATATATAGTATATATATATATATATATATATATATACACACATATATATATATATATATATATATATATATATCTATATATAGTATATATATATTTATATCTATATATATAATATATATATATGGATATATATATAATGTATTTATATATATATATATATATATATATATATATATATATAATTTCCCATAAAGAGTTCTGGCGATTCCAAGTGCTAAACTTCTGGTTTTCAGCCAAATTTTTGGATGAATTCGCTAGCCCCATGACCCTCACCTTCGTAGATGTTCCAATAATTATCAGTTAACTTCAAAACAAAAATTATCAAGACAACAGAGGCACAATTCAGGAAAATGACCTAAATAATTCTCATACATCAACCCCACCACACCCAATCTAGTCATTCTTCTCTTTGGAGATTGGTCTCAAGGGTCGTTCAGGTAATGTTTCTTGACTCAATGGTCTTGATATTTGCTTGTAAGAGAGTCTGGGATCCAGTTCAATTTCTGTAAAGGGGCAGAATGAGTTAGGTCCGTTAAATTAAAATCCCCTGTGGCTAGTACAGTTGGTAACTTGCTGGTCTCATAATCTTGTGGGACTGGCTGTCTACCAGTGGTTACCATCACGAGTGACGTCCGCCTGAGCAACAATAGTTTTAGAGGACTAAAACTGACGACTTTAACTTTGACAATGAAGTGACACTGCGAGTAGATGGTTCACCGTACGATGTAGTAGTGGCAGCTGGAACAGATAAAGGAACGGTATTAGCAAATTATATATATATGTATATATATATATATATATATATATATATATATATATATCGAGCTACAATGTCCTTTAATATCTAATTCGCTCTACCTCGGAATTAATATATTTTCATATATGCTTAACTGAAGGGGAATTTTTTTCTTGATAATAGATTTGCCTGGTCTTGGGCGCGAACCCAAGAAGACATTCAAATCCAGGAACGTCAGTGAAGCTTTTACCTACCCCACCACCGCGAGAGGCCCATAAGTTTATGTCGTCTCTCACCCTCAAATTCCTTTCGCGCTCAGGTAATTCGTTGGTTTGGAGAAAACATCAACCCGCCTTGGCTCCGGTAGCGTTGTAGTGCTTTTAGACAACACGTAGCAATTACATAAGTCATATCACATTACCGTGATTCATATACATACATCGAGCTACAATGTCCTTTAATATCTAATTCGCTCTACCTCGGGATTAATATATTTTCATATAAGCTTAACCATTTCAATGT
>NC_061100.1:75736012-75743512 GCF_015104395.2 Macrobrachium nipponense | reverse complement strand
GGGTACACCCACTCACCTGTCTCATAATGCAAGAGGGGAAATTCTTTACAAGAAAAATATATCTGCTAATCTTACCATCACTAACACGAAATTACTTTTAAAGAAAAAATAGACGAATAAAAAAAAAATAAAACCTGTTGAACTCACCACCACCAAGTTAAAATATATGTGAGACAAGGTAATTACTTTCAATCAATTAATGTCGGTCTTACCTCATAAAGCGGAAATTGGGCATTGCATGAAAGGGGCACCGACTACGTTCATCAATTCGTAAAAGGTAAAAAATTAATAATGAAAAGGGGTAACGTTCGATGCGAAAAGGGAGGAACTGATTTAAAGTTGACCGTGAATAATCTGGCGTATTTCTTTCTCTCTGACTGGAGAGTGAATAATAAAAGGAATGTTTTTATAGTTTATTCTTTTTATTTATTGTCGAATTCTAATGAATGTGAGTTTTTTCTTGCTTCATTCGTAATAGTAAATTGTGTAAGGTGTAAGAAACAAACTTTTCTTTTATTTCATTTTAGGTAATAAAATGCTAATAAAAGAGGCGGTTTCTTTAAAGTTAATAATAAGATTTTTTTTATTAGATTAACAATTTGTAAAAGTCTAGGAAAATATTTATTAGTACCTATATCAGAACATCACGATAATCTTTGAATGCACAATACTGCATGAAAAAATCTTTTACAATCAGTCAAACTGGAAAATTAAATGGTTTTAATAGTTGTAGCAAGGATTAAAGTTTTCTTGTTTGAGACATCGTGGCGGAAAGTTTGAGAACTCGCATATTTGAAATATAATATATATATATAATAATATATATATAATATTTATATATATATGTATGTATATATTATATATATTTTATATCATTTATTATATATATAGATATAGGATATATATATATATATATATATATAGATATGTAGATATATATCTATATCTATCTATCTATATATAATTATATATATATAGATATATATATATATTCTATATATAGATAATTATATAGATATACAAAAATATATATATATATATATATATATATATATGTCTCTCTCTCGCTCTCTCTCTCTCTCTCTCTCTCTCCTCTCTCTCTCTCTCTCTATATATATATATATATATATCATATATTATATATATTAATATATATACATATATATAATATATATATATGAATGTAATTGTGTATATAAAGCTACACTGTCAGAAAAATGGCCCCAGTGCCCATACAGGCCATACAGGGCCTTGAGGGCCTTCGTAGGGGAAGCAGCCGAACTGGGAAATTTTGAAATTTTGTGTTTTGACCATCGACGGATTGTCCCTTGTCTGTAATTTTTTGCATAAATTGTATCTTAACAGAGAACTGTCGCTACCACAGTCGATCTGTGATCCTCTTTCTCCTGCCGGGGGCGGCTAAATTGCTGAACAGCAGCTCCTGTATGTAATAAATGTGCCACACTCTCGAACTTATCAGTTCCAGAAGTCTTTTATTCCTCAAACCGTTGGACTAAAACAAATTCCAGGAGGATGTGCTGTGCATTACTGCCATATAAGAATTCCCCCTGCAGGTTATTAATATGTGTGTGTGTTTTTTATCTATTTGTTTATTGATTTTTACATAAATATTTTTATTTTCTAATAATTGATCTCTTCTTTTTGTAATTCCTACTATGTTTTGTAACTTCTTTGAAATAAACACTATTGTCTTTGGAAGCTTGAATTTCAGATCAATGGACTGTGATTAAGAATTTATTTTCTGAATAATAATAATAATCATAAAAATAATTAAAGGATTCAACTCCACTTATATCTAATGAACGAGTATGATTTAGGTTTGAAGCCCTCAGTGAGGTACCTTCGGTCTATATGCTTAAACTTATATTTATATTTAGGGTCTAATGATCACAGTGTCTGATCCCGGACTGGACCAAAGCTGGTCTTTTAATGGAAAGTATCACCCGTAGAATTGCGTATTAAAACACTTTCTGGGCATTTATATATATATATATATATATATATATATATATATATATATATATATATATATATATATATATAATACATATGCATTAAGGACGTAACTGTTATAAACTAAAAAAAATTTCGCTTCGGTTCACATAATGAAAATATATTAATTCCGAGGTAGAGTGAATTGGTTATTAAAGGACATTTGTAGCGATGTGATAAAAATTCTCACACACATATATATATGTGTGTGTGCGCGTGTGTGCGTGTGTGCCGGTTCGTGTTTTAATCAGGCATGCCCAAATTGTGTGTCTCTGTAAAAAAGGACCATAATACAGATGAAATTTCTAATCTTAATACAAATAGCAACCCACTGCAAAAAAGAGCGTATCATATGCGTTTAGAAATTAACTGGTTACATAAACATTTGCACTAATTGATGGCAACGCCCAGTATCATGAGAACCGGTATGGCCCGACACTATCATTAATGAATATTTCTTGATAAGGGATGATGGCTATTTTATCCAGTCGTTTAGTTTTGTGCTTATTCACTTGTCTCTTGGTTATTAGAGTAATCGATATATAATTATTTACTAGATTATTTGTCATTTGTCAGTTGCTTTTAATTCCTTTTTTTACATTTTATTTCTTTTTGCTCGGTAAATCTGTGCGTTTTATTATCTTTTTTCTTTTTGTTTGATAAATCTTTAATAGTTAATAGTAATTGCAAAATTTTACTGAGTGGCGATGACTCATCCACACTTGAACTCTTTTGTGATAGAATAGAACCAGTGCCCAGTTGAGTGAGCGGCCCTCAGTGTAGAACACACAAGGGACAGTAGATTAGAGATGCATAGACCAAGCCAACCTATTCATTTTTTATCTCAATTTGATGTCCCTTTCAACCCAGGAGTGGATTGTCTATTCTTTGAGAGAGAGAGAGATAAAAGGAGACGATAAAAAAGTGGTTCGTCTTGAAGATGAATCATTGATTTAATATCAAAGGATATTAAATCCTCTCGATGGACACATTCGGTTCTTCTGTGGCACTGGTTCTTATACTGGGGGGGCAATATGCAGGGGGGGGGGGGGGGGGGGGGGCGAGCCCTTGGGAAAAATGTAAATTTTTTTTATTATATTCGTTATTCTCTTAACAAGAGTGAGGCACCAATATTGAGAAGTTTATGAAAAAATGCCAAAGTACCGCTTTATAACGTTAGTTTCATGTGGTCTACTACTCTGGTAAAGTTCGTTGGACTTAGCATGTTTTGTAATTATTTACATCCATTCCTATCCCTGGAAGCCCTTTCTCTGTCTCTTTTTATTTATTTACTTATTGTTTTCCTTTAAATCTGGGAGGGAATTTAATCCTAGATGCAAGGTGGGCGTGGAGGGAAGGACCAAATATTAGAGGGGGCTTGGTAATGAAAATTTTAGGAACCACTGTTCTATGGCATTTCAAGTTCTTCAACACAAAAATTTAAAATGAATTTAGGATAAGTTGTCAGTTGCATAGAGAACCTATCTGGTATTTCATCGGCTGATGTTCGCCTGCTCATGATTTAAATTTTAGTCTTTGGGCCCAATATTGGCCCAAAAGTATCGGCCTTTTCAGTAATATATCAAAGTGAGGACAGGAATCACTGGGATTTTCGTATGGTTTCTTAATGGAGTGTCAAGCTATCTTTCCTAAGTTATCCGCTGTCTGCATAATAGAATTTTCATCCTTTGCTTTCTAGTTAACGGATGTATGATAGACTTCAGATTTTGGTTTCCTAAATCAGTTGATAATATCAGTCAAGTTTGTCCGCTAACCTACGCTTGAAGTAAACAGCCCGATTTAATTTGACACTAATATTACCAGGAAAAAAAGGACAAACTAGATGTTGCTGGTGAATTCATTGCGTAGGTACCCAGCATCGTGTGAAGGTACAGATACATAAAAGATTATGATGAATAAATGCACATTTAAGAAAATGAAGTCCCCTATAATTGAGTAAAGTTGCTGAAGAACAAACAAATAAAAGAAGTATTACCAAAGGATAAATGAGCCTGTTTTCCTGGCTTTAAACAGGTACATTTATCTTATGCTAGTTAGACCTCTTTTGCTTATTTGTATCCAGCAGCAAAGCTCAGTTGTATGCAAATTCACTTTCTTGTGTGTATTTATGCCCTATAATTTTGCACGCGTTCCTTCATATAATGTACAAAATCTAAGCGGTAACTAAACCAGCAAAATATATCGTATCATATTAAAATTAGATTTCTATTTCTTTCTTGAAGGATTTTTTTTTTTATTTTGAAGTTGTCTATTTTAGAGACAATGACAACGCTAAACATTGAGTTCATGACTTAAACTTTTCACTAAATGTTAAAGAACATATAAATGAGTTCCGATGCTAACGAATACATAAACAAGAGGTTAATTCATAATAGGTAAATCGCTGTTTTCAGGATGTGTCTGTTTTCAACTTATTTTAGAGAACAAATTAAAGGCTTTTTATTTTCAGTTCCTTCAAAAAACGATGGTTTTCAGTTATTCATTCACAAACCATAGATTAGGAGCAAAGACTCGCATTCTGACGATTAGCATCACGTAATGAAACCCAATTTTAACACCAGATCACCTTGGGAAGTTCGACGACTTTCGGCGAACGTACGATAATGTAATGATGCACAAGCACGATAACAAGGCGCTTCCTCCGACATCATCGACTTGTCGGTTGAACCAATGGGAGTCGTTCACCTCCATTTCGATGATTAATTAACCTGCTTGCAGAAGTAGACGATGACTGAGTGTTTGTGAAAGACTTACTTTGAATCTATCCGATTAAACCAGGCCATATAATTACACCATTAGTAATCTTGGAAAGCAATTACGGATCCTACCGAGAGGTTGGAGGCAGACGCAGAACAGCGCTGATTTATCGCTTGTAATATCAGCTGGTGCACGATACTTGGAAAGCACCTGAAGAATTGCTTGGATTCATTTTATAAAAAGCACACACGCGCACACAAGAAAAGAGAGAGAGAGAGAGAGAGATAGCTGGTTATTTCCCCCATTCTGCTCTGCTTAAAAAAATGAAAGTGTATCATTTTGACGTTTTATGTTTGAAAGAAGACTGATGTTGGTAAGGAATAAGGAAAGTGAGAGAAGGGCTTTTTTTTATATAGGAAATGGTTCTTTTATTAAAATTACGCTGAACACTTGCATTAAGACAAATTCTTCATAAGTAATACTGCTTCAGGACACATTTACAAGGTAATTACAATCAAGTCAGCCTACTTACATACCATCCCAAATTCACTTGCTCACTTATAATAAACATATATATATGTATATAAATATATATATATATATATATATATATATATATATATGTGTGTGTGTGTGTGTGTGTGTGTGTGTGTGTATGTGTGTGTGTGTATAGCAAAGTTATAATCACTTTATAAATGCACTATAATAATATATATATATATATATATATATATATATATATATATATATATATATATATATATACATATTCATATATATACTATATATTATATATATAATATATATATATATATAGTATATATATAGTATATATATATATATATATATATAGTATATATATATATATATATATATATATATATATGATATATAATATATATATATATATATATATAGAATATATATATACATATATATATATATATATATATAATATATATATATTATATATATTCTCGAAAGAAGTACTTCATATGCAAATGCAGAAGAAAGGTCTCAGAGAGGTACTCTGAGAACACCCAACGTGTTTTGTACACCCCTTATATGCGTTTTCATAAATATATTCGAAGCTATTTTAGGAGTTTGCTCTCTCTCTCTTTATCTTTTTTTATTTTTATTGTTCAGTAAGTTACACTCTCATTCTTTGGACAAACCCAATTCTCTCGCCCTACAGATTCCTTTTTTTTTCTTTTTTTTAAGGAAATACAAATCATGTCAACCTACATGTTCAACAAGGGGTATTTGGGTCTCTCTGTCTCTCTCTCTCTCTCTCTGTCTCTGTCTCTCTCTCTCTCTCTCTCTCTCTCTCTCTCTCTCTCTCTCTCTCTCTCTCTCTTTTCTCTGCAACGAATACAGCTCATGTCGGCCCACATGTTCAACAATGGGTTCAGATTCAAGATACTCCTTCCTCGCAGGGGAGCAGAGAACACCCATGACCCTCCGTTATTAAATTCATGTTAACCCTGACACCTTCCCTTTGCACTGCCGGGTCGAGGAGTCACTCTGCATCATGGCCAACTTTCGCCTTTGGGACGAACCGTTCCAAAGACCTTTTCAGCTTGGTGCCCCTTCTACCGAGAAAAGAAGATTTGATGGTTTTTCTAAAGACGATGGGCACCTGTAAAGATTTTGACGGACGAACAAGGAAAGCCATGTTTTCTTTATGATTGGTGTGGGAGCCACGCGACCTCCTTAAGGAACTCCCGCCGCCAGGCCGACCCCAGACGCCAACCCGGTAATCTCCATTTTGATATCTCTTGTGATCGACAAGATTCACTAATCGACACGGACGATTAGTAGCTATCCAGTCCGCCCTTCCTCTCGCTGCCATTGAATAATGGAAGGAGGTTGAGACGGACAAACAATTGTGGTCTATGCATTTTGATGTAAATGCTCTGTCAATCACAATGGAGCAGACGGTGGAGGGAAAAATTGCTGGTTAGAAGATCGCTAAGGTAGAAGAGTCGATTTTCTTTCCTTTTTTTTTTATTTCTGTATCGTTGTGTTTTACTAAGAATTCTTATGTGTATTTTATATGCTTATTCTATCACTACATCTGATCCTTTTTGCATTTGTGATTTTATCTATTTTAATACGTGTTTTTTTTCGTCCCTCTGTCAACAGCACATTCAACAAACGGGGTTGATTAACTTCGACGACATATGGTAATGATTGTGTGCGAGCTCTGAAAAGATAAATCATTCTCATTTCTTCTCGTTAATGGGAAATTTTATGCATACAATAGGATGCAAAAAGTTTCCAAACATTTGCTCGAATATTGCCCAGACCAAGAAGGCCTGTGTGTGTATGGGAGCCCTTGACCATATTGCCGCGATGGTCGCCCTGAAGTGCTCAAGAGAGCGTAATTACACAGGCAAACACATCCAACACACAGAACATGGAACAAATCTCCCCTCCCAAGTTCTGATAATATGCTAATGTCAACTTTTTATCTGACACTCCAAATCTATAATCAATGTGGCCACAGCCGCGCCATTGCGCTCAAGAAGGGTACAACCATCCCCGTCGCAACTCTTTGCTCGACGCTCTTGTGTTGTCCTTTAGTTGGGTCGTTTTTCGCTTGAAACGACGCGCTTGATGGACTCTTTATCCACCGTTCTCGACGCTGGCCACGCATATGACACTCCGGCTGGACAAAAGAAACCAAGATCCAAAGTTTGAAAATTGAAACCTGACATCTCGATCGGAATTGTGGGACCCGAAATGTATTGATTGTAGCTCGGCCGC
>NC_061100.1:75693512-75731012 GCF_015104395.2 Macrobrachium nipponense | reverse complement strand
AAACACGGATAATCCTTGTGATTTCTCTCCATTTGATGCCCACGGCGGATCTCGCTCGCTGGTTAATACCAATAACAGGGACTCTATAATATGGGAGTATTGACACTAGCTGTAGGGAGCTGGTCGTTGCGGGAAATATAGCGCTAGACTGTCTCCAAGAACATGGGACTATTGACGCGTCTTCGGCCATCTTCGATAGCATTAGCGCCTATGCTGGAACGAGCGGCTGAGGTGGATTGCCTGCAATTTGGGTTATTTATGAGCCATCAATGTTTGCCTTCAAGATGCCCAAAGGAATCGCCGTTATGGTGGTGCACTGGATTCTATGGCCATTTAGATGTTGAAAGCGATGTCCTGTCTTCGAGCGAATTACTGGAATGAGGCAATAAATAATGCCAAGCCTACCATTCATGCTATGGATAAGAGACCATTTGACTTTTATTTATTCTGTCGAAAGAATTCATATCCTCACAAATGCCGGCCAAGAAAAATCTGCTCTTGTATTTGGAAGAAACTTTGACACATTCCATAGATACAATGAAAGAGATGTTATATCAAAGACTGCTTGTTTTACATATTTTTCTGATCATAATCTAGTTGAATATTTGCAGTATCTTTTGTTTCCTAAATTACGGAATCAAGGTTTCTTTTAAGGCATCCAGACGTGATATCCTTCTCAAAGAGAGAAAAAATTATAACAATTTTCTTCACCTTTCTCCGGAAGCTTGTTTTCTGTTTCATTTTCTTTAAAGCAGCAATAGATAAGCAGACTTTCATCGCAGTCAAGACTGAGTAGCATTGCTGCACTGAATTGCCAGCAGAGCAACTGAACTAGTGCTGACATGGGCTCTCACTGACTGAGCAGTATATATTTGAGAGCATTTCGATTCCAGTAGGGTTCCAGGAAAGCTTCAGTAAAAGACAACAGTACAGGATGTTCAGCAACGCAATGACTATAACAAAATCCGCCTAGCTTGCAGCAAAGCCCCGCCCACTGCACGCTAGTGATTAGCTACCTCTTGTCACACTACAGTCCAAATTATTACCAGTACGGATTTGACCCTGTTCGGTAATGTTGAGTTTCGTACATGAATCATGACACCACATATATGAGTTCCCGAGTTGTGAAGTATGCAATTTATATCTCCGATAAAGGATATATTAAGTTACATATCATTAAGAAGATCTTGGATCATTTGAGTGTGCATCTTTTTTTAATCATACGCAGCCTAAATACACAAGCATTTTTTTTGCCAACATAAGCGGTCCCACATAGACTACATTAACTGAAATGAAGCATAGGCTTATGCAGCTAGTTCCAATATTAGGGTATTAATTCATCATAATCTTGCATGTCAAATGTTAATACCATTGAGAGATTAGGCGTACACGCCAATTTCTTATATTTTAAGACAATGACAGTGCATAGGCCTACACGTCAAAAAGTTCTTATATTTTAAGTTAATGACAGGGCATAGACCTACACATCGAATTCTTATATTTTAAGACAATGACAGGGCAAGGGCTTATTTCTTATCGCAAATAGTTTTCTACCCGTATCTGTTGGAAACAGAGTAGCTTTTGTATAATATAGTTTAACTCCACACTATAATGCATATGCAGAAAGTGGTAAGTACAAGTAAAAGCAAGTGCACATAGACATACAATGCGTGGATGGCCATAGTAATTGAAATGCTACTTATAACACAGTAATTAGTTCCACGTTGGCCGGGTGCATTTCGCGCTCGGCTACCAATCCGGTGGTCCGAAGTTCGATTCTCGGTTCGGCCAACGCGGAACCAGAGGAATTATTTCTGGTGACAGAAATTCATTTCTCGATACAATGTGGTTCGGTTCCCACAATAAGCTGTAGGTCCCGTTGCTAGTTAACCAATTGGTTCCTAGTCACGTAAAAATATCTAATCCTTCGGGCCAGCCCTTGGAGAGCTGTTAATCAGCTCAGTGGTCTGGTAAAACTAAGATATACTTAACTTATAACACTGAGATGGCACACAAAGATCACTCATAGAACTGTCTCAGCCTTACACAATTATTAAGCTGCAGTCAGAGAACTAGATTAAAAATATATTTACAAAGGGACAGAAAATTATATTAATGTGGCGATTTTATAAAATATAAGGCTGCTGTAGCATTTTTATGAAAATAAAGGCTATGTTAGGAAAAAATCATAAGATACTTGACGAAATAAAGATAATAAATAAATAAATAAATGATAGCCGCAAAATTATGTATGAGATGATCCAAACCAGTCTGCAAGTAGCCCATGAATCACTTGATTTTAGGGGCATTTGTGTAAATTACCCTGTTAGGAGAATATTCTAGCGCAGACTATATTCATAAAGATCTCGACTCTTTCGATTAAAACAAATGAATAAATTTCAGTTAACAAGGGTAGGCAGATAATTCTTTATGCCAGTATTTCATGAATAGTTCTATGTTTATTCTGCAATGTTAGATTACCATATGAAAAATTTTCGAAGACACTATAAGCACCATAACAGCAACAACGAAAGCAAGAATAACCACAACGTCATAAGTTGCGTAAACCATCGAAAACACATGGGACCTTTTAGGTCTATGCCATTTTTTATGATCCTGTTATTTCGAAAGGAGATAATGTCATTAAGAAAATTCTCAGCAAATTATATCCAATATGACTCGTATAGCCTATCATACTATAACTTTAAATTAAAAATAGGCATATTTTGGTTTTGTGGAGTGCAGCCACTGCTTGTCATCCCTCCGAATTTGTAAACAATTGAAATTAAATCGATTTCATGACTATTAAAATGTAGTAAAATTTCCCGAAATCAATATGAAATACCTACCTGCATAGCTCTGAGAAAGTCTTTGTGTTTAAATTTGGAATGGTGAACACTCATGATAATACCAGTCGGTTATTATACTGGCCTGTGCTGTTTTCAAGGTCTAACATATAATACCTGATTTTAGGCCAGTTTTTTGCACTGAATGCCAATTTTACTCAATCAGATCAAGTTAATGAAATATTAGCACATTAAAAATATCCTAAATTCCGATCTATTTGTAGGTGAAAGAAACACAATATTGAAAATATTAGACTGATTTATTCACAGAAGGCTTACAAAATATTTTGAATAGATATCAAGAAGAATATAATGAACTAAGGAAGGTACTCATGTATGAATGGTCTCTTCAGGGACTTCCGTTTGTGCTGAGTAGACTCCACATCCCTCTTCAGTCACCAGCAGTAGTCTGCCAGAAAGTTGACATTCCATCGGCCTTGATAGCGTTCCTCCATAACACTGATATCTTGTTGAAAGCACTCACTCTGTTCTTCACTGAAATCTCCACAATTCTCTGAAAAATAGTCCAGATGAGACTGGAGGAGGTGCATTTTTACTGACATGCGCGCACCAATTTGGAAGAAATTTTCCATTAACCTTTTAACCACCTTCTGATATTGGGAACTTCATGGTTGCCAAGGAAGTTTGCAATGACTGACTTAAGGGATAACCAGGCAATGAATTCAGCAGGATTCAGTGCATCATCAAAACTAGCATCCTTGATGAGTTCCCTTATTTGAGGACCATCAAATATACCTGCCTTAAGTTTCTCCATGCTTTTTTGTTGAAACTTCTGATGGAGGAAAGCAAATCCTCTACCTTCCCTGTCCAATGCCTTTACAAAGTTCTTCATAAGACCGAGTTTGATGTGGAGGGGTGGAGGCAATATCTTGCTCCGTTCAACCAGAGGGTGGGACAAAAGGTTGTGTGACCCAGGTTTTAATCCTTGTCTTGATGGCCACTCTTGTCTGACATAATGCTGGTCATCAGCAAGGCTATCCCATAATTACAGAAAGCATGGATACTTTGTGTAACCACCTTAAAGTCCTAGGACGAGTCCAACAACTTTAAGATCTCCATAGATCAACCATTTATGTTCCTGGGAGTTCATAGTGGACAACAGACACTCCATGCTTTTGTGGGATTCTTTCATTTCAACTGATTGCCCAACAAGGATTGATGGAAACTCCTTTCGGCTATTCAAAAGAACTGCCTTGAGACTTCTATTAGATGAGTCAGTGTAAAGTCTCCATTCCATAGCATCATACTTCAGACCAAGTAATTCAATCAGATCAGCAATATTGTTACGGTAGACCAGTGAAGATGTTTCATCAAACGTGAAGAATTTTCTAAATTCTCTCTCACGGTCCCAATACCAATAGAATGTTGTTCCTAGAGTCAGTAGACATTTCTCTTGAAGACGAGAACCCACTAGCAGGGCAGACTCCTTGGAAAGGTTCAGGTCTCGCATCAGGTCATTGAGTTGGTTGGTTGTCCTCTTCTGGCCTGCATGCACCACACTCATGTCACTAGGTTTGGAATCAGAACTAGATTTCATGGTGACATTTGGCTCAGGAACAGCAAGGTCAGGGCCATGTGGGTCTGGCTTTATGGCAGAAGGAACATCAGGGTATTGAACATGGTGCTTGTTTTTGCAATTGATGCCTTTTAGATTTGTCATGCAAAAGTAACAGTCGGTAACGTGATCTTTCCCTTCCTTTCACACCATTGGGACACCAAATGGCATACTCTTCCTTTTCTTGTTCTTCCAATCCCGTAAGTTCTCAACACATGTTTTGCAGCAGATATGAGGAGTGAATGGCTTATCCTGGTCCCCTAGTTTGACTCCAAAGTAAGCTTGATATGCCTTCTTCACAAAATCCATGATTTTTGTTTGACGTTCTGGAAGAACCACGTTTCCACAGATGTAACAGAACCTATTAGGATGGCTTTTACACTTCCGATCCATTTTTAAACAAGTCTAGACCTGAAAAGAGAAATAAAAATAATTATTAGAGGTTACCCACGACCTGGTTTTGCAAAAAACAAAGTCCATAAACGCTTGGATAATAGCGATATTTTGGAAAAATATGCTGAATAGAAATAGACTATATCTTAGAAACCAGACCTGACCCAAGAAAATGAACTGTATTTTTTAATTCAGCATGCAAAAAGGGTCCTAAATCAGTTGGAAAACCCTTGACCTTTGTAAAAAAGTTTTGAAATGCCGGCCAGTGTTATCATTGTCCAGTGATTCAAGTGCACTGATTCAAATGCAGGCATTGCCTGTGTCACCTCAGTATTCAGGTGAACCTCATTTACAAAACACAGCATTGGAGCATCGTGGAACATTGCAGACTTCATATATATTTCCCTGATTTTTACCATTTTTAGAGACATATATTATGAGTTTATTTTGGGGGATAATATAACGTTTCCTTTTGATTATCAGCAGAAGCTATTTTAGTTCAGTAAGACAACCATTGCAAAATAAATGAAGATGAATAGAGCAACAGATTAACCAACTTTTCAAAACCATTGCTAACTAATCAGCTTCAAGGAATGGTCATGACATAATCAGTGGGCAGGGCTTAACTGCAAATCAGGGTGGATTTTGTTATAGTTGCTCAGATCTGTAGAATTATGAGGATGCTCAAAAAGGGAAAGAAAGTTAAAATTAGAATGACAAAGATATAAACATTATATACATAAAAGTACTGAATTTATCACTCTCTCTCTCTCTCTCGCGCTCTCTCGTCACAACACACTACACACACACCATACATAGTATAGATATATTATATATAATACTATTTATGGTATTATATATATATATAATAATATATATTATATAGTTATAACTATATATATATTTATATAATGTTATTGTTGTGTGTTTGTGTGTTTGTGTGTGTGTGTTTGTGTGTGAGAGAGAGAGAGAGAAAGAGAGAGAGAGCCACATACATTCATGAATTGTATGTCTGTGTTAAGCTCTCTGATCAAAATAATTAATTTTCATTTGTGCTTGTGATAAGATTTCACACCAACTGGAAAAAGCAGGAGGCGAGATGCTGCTCCTAAGCCCATTAGCAATTAGCTATGGCCCACCATGTTTGCCAGCTGACTCACCATTTGTACTCTGCTTTCCTTCTTTGTGATGTCATTCCAATTTCTCTTCCAAATTGGGCCCTCAGCCATTGGACCAGCAAAATTAATGGTCAAGCGCCAAAGCTACCCTAAGAAAGAAAACGAGGCAGTGGAGGAAATTCGCTGCATATAAGAGAAAGGTGACTGATGCTTGCCTATCCTAGCAGTGGTCATGACTCAACTAGCAGCTTAGACAGACTGTGTCAGTAGGGCATATACCTGTTGATTCCCTACCCGCCTTCCCGCTATTAAGTTACTTTTATGGTGCATACAATCCATAACCCACTCAAGGTCCCTTATTAAAGTCTAGCTTCTATACTCAAGGCATCATTGTCCTATGGACTAAGGCACAGTTGAATTGGAAATAATTTTGGTGCACATTCTCTTACTTTATTTCAGTGTTACTCTTTTTATACTCGCTCCCCTTGCAACTCCTTCAAAGCCTAAGTGAAGTAGTGGGAATTCTTGTGAATTGTCAAATATAAGTGTCATTTCGTTTTGCATACCATTATCTGCTATGAATGATTTACTCTCCTGCCTTCGGCACTTTCCATTTAACGTTACTGGCTTTAGTAATCAAAGTTATAGTGCATTCCTGCATTGCGGATTAGGGGACAATGCTTGCTTTGTGCTCGTTTGTGTTTTGACAGTGCCAGTCTTCCCTCAACCACCATCAATGAGCAAGTTCTACAGGCTGGAAGATTGAAGACTTATTTTATTCTCTATATACAGAATTTTCAACTTCCTATTTCCCTTAGCGTAGCACTAAGGGTTTTCCCAATAGTATATTTGCTTTGCTAGAGGTACTTCTTGCTTTGTTACTTAACATAATCATAGTGCCACAGAGCTAGTGAGTTTGGCTACTGCGCACATATCTTCTGATTTGAATAATGATAATCTATTAAGGGAAACATTTGCTTTTACCTTAATTTCCACTTAATTTAGCTACAATGTAGTTATCAGTGTGTGGCGAACAGTTGGCTGCCTTTTTTACTCCAGGTAAGCTTACTTTAACTTTGCACGACCATGACTGTAACAATATCTAATATATATATATATAATATATATATATATATTTATATATATATATATATATATATATATATATATATTATATATATATAATATTATATATATATATATATATATATATATGCAAATACAAATTAGTCGCCCGCTCGAGTGTCCTCCGCACAAGCCTGGAGTTCATCTGCTGTTTCCATGAGCGTTATTTGGGCCGACGCTCCCTTTGCTCCTCCCCCCATCTCTTCCTCCTCCTCCTCCTCTTCCTTCTCCTCCTCCTCTCCCGATCTTTCCTCTCCTCTCCTATCTCTTGTCAGTCAGGACTTAATAACTTTCTGCCAAAACAAATTTCGAACATCATAAAGCGCAGACCACACGAGATACCGACGGCAAAAATTAGCCCGGAAAAAAAAAAGAACTAACTCCGGGAAAGATAAAAAGAAAAAAAAAAGTCTCGGGCGCACTATCTTTGAAACACACATCAAAGTCGGCCAAAACAATGGATGAAAGGCAGAGCCTCACAACTAATCCACACTAATTACAAGCGGGCCAAAAATGACGAACGCTATTTTTAGGGAAATGCTTTTGAGGGAGATTTAAGTCGTAAATTTGGGTAGTTATGTCATAAGGCGAACGTCAGCGGTCAAATGATTATTTTCTCCGGGATTTACGAACCAGAAATACCAAGATTTACGTAAACCACGTCTTTTCTCTTCCCTTTCGGTGGCCTCCATGAATGATTTGCACAGCCTACCGAGCACTGCTAAACTTGGAGTCGCGTTTTCCTTATTTTTCCATAGGGCCTCGGAATTGACTAACTAAATATATTCGGATTTCGCGGGAAATTTCCTCTACCAGTGATTTTTCAAGGTACTGAAGTACGAACAGCTTCGAAACCGCTCAGTCTATTTGTTTACTCTGTGAAAGGATGGTTAAAGGTATGATTAGGCATGGCAAAATTATGTCGACAGTATTCTCTTTCTTAGGTCTTCATAAGCCTCAGTTTTTAGTTATGGTCTTATCTTATACGTGTCATAGTAGGCAAAACTGAAACTGTTACTTCAAACCAGCCTTATTGATTTGGGGTTCAGCCAAGTTATTAATGCAGTCTATTACACACTACTACGCCCCGTGGTCCAGTTTTTTCTTCCTCTTTTAAAGTTCCATAGGGTTTGGAGCTCAGCTGCTGTGGTTCCAAATTGACACGATGGATTTACCACAGACGGAATTTCCCGGAAAGATTCGAACAACCCATTTTACTACTATAGCGTCAGGGCCGAGTATTTTCCCTCCCTCTCTTATAGTTGATTGATTAAGGACTGAAGGCAAAGAATAAGACAGACATTGGACAGGATCTGGGAATGTAGGGGAGTTGCTTAGAATAAATTAATCAGTCTCCTTTAGACTGATTGATTTAGAGTTAAAGGGTTATGTCTGCTCAGTCGGTCAGTATATTAGAGAAAGCTACATTTATGATCTCCATGCGTTGTTTGCCTACAGCACGTCTACATTAAACATATTAAAACGCATTCTCGAAAAGAAATGGATAAATAACAGTGTGAACAATCAAATATAAATATGTCTTGTTTCACAATTTTTCTCATGAGAATACTGATGAATCTACTTCCTGAATGAAGTATATATATATATATATATATATATATATATATATATATATATATATATATATATACATATACATATATATATATATATATATATATATATATATATATATATTATATATACATATACATATATTGTTACGTATGAGCCTGGCCTTGAGAGAGGCTCCGATACGTAAACAGGAAAAGTTAAGGGAGAACAAAGTGAATTGCTTGAACTTACCGTAAGAAAGGGTTTAAAGTGAACATTTACTCCAGAGGAAAGGTCGCCAGAAACTCAGCTAAATACTTTACAGCTATTTATTTACAAGAGGCTCGCACTGGCCTGGAGAAAAGTAAACACAACTGGTCCCCACATGGACTAATAATATCTCTCAAGTGAATGATAGCTGGCGCAAAATGAGATTCACGGGATAAAGCTGGTTTCGAAAACTTGCGGTAATGCAACACTTGCGGGCAGACAGACTTGACACGTGGCTCAGGGAATCTGGAAAAGGATCCCAGATTACACAAGATAAAAGAAAAATGACTTCTTGCACAAGTTACGGATATTCAGTTCTCTAACACTGGGGCAAAGGAACCCTAATGGTTCACTGAGGTATGCACTGAAGACTTAGTCTTTAACAAGTCACAAGGGGGAGCACGTGGCCCGATGAGGACAAAGGGCTTTTGATGTAGGAGGGGTAAAAGTGAGACTTGAAAATGAAATTAGCAAGAGTCGTATGGTAGTAAAAGGTGCTGGTTTGGAGTTTACACTTTTAGACGTACCTGGATGCCATGTTCAGTGTGGACCTTTGTGGAAAAGTGCGGCGTCCGGTTTGGTCTCAGATTTGGGCCTCTTGGCGCGCCAGTACGCCGTTAGGCTTAAGTGTGGGAGGCTTGCTGGCTGGACATCCGTCCGAGGTCATGAACTGCAGTCGACTGAGAGAGATACTGGTTCTCTTGGAATCACAAGGCTTCCATATACCGCCTCGGGCACTGCCTGAAAGCGTACACAACAACCAGCAAATTGGGAAGGAAAATAGGTCTTATTGTAGAAGTCCCTAAAATCCATCTCGAGGCCTAGCTACTCTTGTGACTTGCCTATCTTCCCATAAGCTTCCGTCAGACCGGAAATTCCTCCCTAGCCTTCCTACGACATGCTCTCTCTCAACATCAGTTGCTTTAGGAGAAGGCATGGCTGCTTCTTTTATAACTACAATTAATAAAAAACTGCTCGGAAGGCGAGGCGTTCAATAAACGTAGCAATATACATACACACACACACATTTATATAAGGATTATACAGGGCTGAAACTGACCACATTCAAACCTTAGGCAAACAAAAACAAATTCACAAAGCATATTAAAGGTACATATAAAAAGAAAATATCTATAAGGCAAACTAATTTGAATTTGAGTCTGTGATTGTTTCTTTGAGGTCATTCTTAAACATATTACAAATACAAGAGCCTAAACAAAGACAGATCACGGCTTATGTCCGTGCATGAGCGGAAGCAAGGATCTCGTTTTGGGTAGATTTTTATGTGTGTGATAATGAGCTGTATATGACATCACGCATCTGTTTCCAGTGCAATGAACTGGTGACGAATCAATGACTTCATATTAAGGGGACTGTCTTGTGAGAAAGTTCGTGCTTGTGTACGTACGAGCTGTTCCCCTACATAATGGGAAGGTAAGATAACTAAGACGGAGAAACACCCAAGTTTTGGGAATGGCCGTATACACTTATATTTACTAAGTGTTAGTGCTCACAGCTGAAATGGGTAAGCGTACTTTTATGCCCGAGTGTGGTTTTGTCTTTTTATATTTTAAACCTTTATTTCAGAGATGTCCTTTTCCATCTGACTTTTTGAATGATGTCAGTTTGGTTTATTTGCAATTTATTCATGTGGGTTTATGGCAACTTCAGTGATGACTTATCTGATAGTTCCATGGTAATGGTGTAGGGAGACTATGACTTTTGATTATCTATCTTATGACTGATGTCTAATTATTGTAGAGGAAGAGGTCCGATCCCCAGGGTTATTTGGGTTTTCTGTTTGAATAACAGTGGTGCATTATTTGGATTTTGGATTTTAACTTATTCAGTTAAACATTTGATTTTTGGAGGAATTGATTTATTTAGTTAATCCTTTTGCTCTTAAATAAATGTGATTTTGTAGTCCACGAGTCTGATTTAGCTACCTGAGATGTGTGAGGTCGGTTGGTTGGTTAAGAGGGAGAGAGAGAGAAGTTGAGAGAGAGAGAGAGAGAGAGAGAGAGAGAGAGAGAGAGAGAGTCACTGAGTGCCTTACTGCTTTAAGGTCATGGCTACCAACATACCTCGAAGAGGTAAATTTTATATCCCTCATCCTCACTCAGGAGAGTATTATCAGTTTCTAGTGGCAGTGCCTCGCTCTGGTTCACGTTACCAAAAATATGGTCCTGAAAGGCTAAGTCAATGTCCCTTTAAGCCTTTTAATATAAATATATATACATATATATATATATATATATATATATATATATATATATATATTGCTCCCCTGAAGTTGTTGCTTGATAACGTTGCGCTGGTTTATTTGCTTCTTTCTGGTTTAGCTGTTTGTCATGGGAGCTACCAATGGTCGCCTGGGAGTATACTGCGATTGCTTATTATATAGATATATATATATATATTGATAATATTATATATATATATATAGTATATATATATATATATAATAGGCATACCAACATACCTCTTCGAGTTATGTTGGTATGCTTATTACTTACCACACACACACACACACACACACACACACACACCACACACACACACACACACATATATTATTATATATATATATATATATATATATATATATAATATATATATATATATATATATATATATATATGATAAGCAATCGCAAGTATACTCCTAGGCGACCATTGGTAGCTCCCGTGACAAACAGCTAAACCAGAAACAAGCAAATAAAACCAGCGCAACGTTATCAAGCAACAAAACTTCAGGGGAGCAAAATGGGGAGCGAGTGAACAAAACCAGCAGCACATTATCAAGCAAACAAGAGCAAGTGGAGGATGCAGACGACGGCGCTGGGTTCGTGAAATAAAAGCAGAAGGCAAAATTATAACGCCTCCGCTAATGAAGCACTCGGCCAAAAGGAAAACATCTAAATGAGATAATATTGAATATCACGAGAGAGTGACACAAAATGGGAAGATTTCTTTTGTTGCCTCACAGATGTAAAGTAGCGGGTTGGCCGCAAGGGTTGAAAGGGGGAATGCGGAAAAGGGGCACAGGGGAACTTCCAATGGGTCGAGGCCGGCTCAGGGGGTTCGTGGCAGTGGTGGGGGTGGAACTTTCTGGGAGAAGGGTGAAAGAGAATGCAATGGGAGGAACAGAGACGAGAATAAGTGATAAGCAAGAGGAGATATTCTATTAATATATAAACTTAAATGACTGAATACATGCCCACTTCCGAAATCTTTTAATCAACAGTATCTTTCCAGTTAGAATATACCTTTTGTATGAACTTGTGTACCCATTGCATCAGAAAAAGCCAAAGTATGAATGGGTCAAGAGAAGTCCCAACCAAAGAGTCGTTACGCATCGTCCCGAAGCTCGGGAAAAAATACGCTGATACAACATACCTAGTATATCTCGGTGTATTGGGCGACAGAATAGCCGTCCCGGACGATGGCAAGCCTAAGCAGAGAGTTTTATTGTCATTACCTATATTTTGCAGAAGAAAATTAAAAAAGACAAAATAGCGTGTGTATCCAATGGTAGACAACTGGGCACATCCATCATGGTCCTAGATTCGACCTCGTTGTGAAAGTGTACCACCTCACTCCTAAAGACTTGCTGACAACTGGGAGGCTATACTTTTATGGTCGCCCCTTCGATGAGACTGGGAGTTGGGGAAGGTGACAGGTTACATACTTGCCTCTCTCCTCGAGTGGAAGAACTCAATCTTCATCAGATATACATACATATATACATATATATATATATATATATATATATATATATATATATATATATATATATATATATATATATATATATATATATATATATATATATATGTATGTATGTATATATATCTGATGAAGATTGAGCTCTTCCACATATATACACACAACGAGGTTGACTGGTGGGTTAGTCGCTCGGGATCGAATCTAAGGCCATAATAGGAGTGCCCAGAGCTCTACTATTGGATAAAAATGCAATATATATATATATATATAATATATATATATATATATATATATATATATATATATATCCTGGCCCTAGTCTCGTCAAAGGGGCGACACCATAGAAGCAGAACCTCCCATGTTTCAGCAAGTCTTTAGGAATGGTACACTTTTCACAATGATGTCGACTGGTGGGCAGTCGATCAGGATCGAATCTCAGGCCAAATCGTCACTGCCTTTTATGTAGCGTGGCGCAAAATGGCCTCTCTGAAGTTCCATCAGCGCTCGTGTTTTTCTTGTGCCTCATACTCCAAAATGATCTGCTCATCTCCAGCCTTCCCTTTCTTTCAGTTCTAACAAGTTCTGGTGCCCATAGGAGAACCGGCTGACAATTATCACGTGCTACTCTTCCATTGGAAGTGCGAAAGACAAATCGAAGCCATCTCCATCTTTTCATTATTATATCATCTACATGTAGAGCTTTTGTAATTTTCCATTGGTATCATTTCCAGTCCTATGTTATTGAATTGAATTAAATTGAATATAGAATTTAGGTGAAAGGCCGAGCACTGGGACCAATGAGGTCATTGAGAGCTGAAATAGAAAGTGATAGTATAAAAAGTATGAAAGGTGTAACAGGAGGAAAACTTCGCAGTTGCACTATGAATGCATTGTGAGAAGAGGGTGGAAAGTAAAATGGAAGAAAGAGAATATGAAAAGAGGTACAGTAAAAGGGATGAAAGGGGTCACGATATAATAATGGTGTTTCTATATCGTAAAAGAGGTTGCAGCCAGGGGACGAATGCAAGCTGCAAAGAACCTTAAGTAATGCCTACAGTACGCGCATGAGGTGCATTAACGGCACTACCCTCCTACAGGGAGATTTATCTTGTCTATGACTTCTTGTACTCTTCTCTAAGCTTACCATGAGTCAAGAGTGTTTAGCCATACAAATCGTACTTGAGTTACATATAACCTTACTTGCGTATACAAGTTCAGTCGATTTGATATCCAAATATTAAATGTACACACACACACACACACACACACACACACACACACACACACAAACACACACACCACACACATATATATAATATATAGGGTTTATATTATAATATAATATAAAATATATATATATATATATATATATATATATGATATATATATAGTATATATATATTATATATATATATAGATATTTATATACCATTCAAACAATACTCAGATTGGTTTAACAGCAGTCTTCATTTGAACGCAAATTCCTGACCTCATAATCTCATTTTTGACAAATCAAAGGAGCCCATCTCCCATTCAGTCACGCATCGTAATCACGTGTGAAGGTCTCCGTCTGCCACCGTTCGTTCTGTGGTAATCTTGTGCTCTTTCCACCACCCATTCCCTCAGCCCAACGAGGACCTCATTACCACACTCGTTCTCCTCCACTCGTCGAACAGGGAGTCTCAACAACCATTCACCAGCCTTGTTAACAGTTACACTTTTTCGGAGTGCACCGTGTTTCCCACGGCAGTTCAATGGTTCAAGGTAGATGCGAGGTTGTTTCTGAGAGTGGAGAACTATTTATCGATCTGTCTTCGTCAACAGGGATTGTTAAGAGAAACTGGCGAAGAGCCTTTAGGATGTTCGTGGGTTGGAGTTTTGTCACATTCATTCTGACACTGAAAGATCTATTCTGTTATCTTCCTTCGTGACAGTCATTTTTCATTACTAGAACAATTTTTCAGCGTTTTTTCATAAGATACTGTGCTAAGTTGTGTCGTATCAAAGTAATACAAATACGGTACCTGAGGCTACATCAAAATCTGTTAAAGAGAAAAATTTATACATTTTCTTTAAATTCAAAATCAGTGTGAAAGCGCTAGCAGATTTTTAATAAATCATTACGATTAGTGAAATCGGTTTATCGACTATTTTACCACAGAGATATATTCTTTTCCACAGTTGTAATCAAAAACGTATTTCCCTAAATGTATGATACAACGACGACTTCAGTGTCCTTGTCTTATGATAAGAATTGATAGCAACTGGTGCTTTATGAATTATAGAATTACATGTTTTTGGCAGGATTTTCATTGTGAGATACATGTCTACCCTTTGCAGTATTGATTCTTCCCTTGACTCTGCTTATAGCTCAACCCTGCTGTCTTGTTAAAATCAGGAACATGAAAATTTTCATTAATTTTGTTTTTCAAATTATTTTTTAAAGTTTTTTTATTACTCAAATCAATTCAGTATGTTGATAATTAAGCTAGAAAAGAGCATTTGCATCAGATCTGTCTCGGCATGCAGTTCTAATGAAAACGAATGTGAAAGAAATAATTTCTTACTACAATAGGTTAAATTGAAAAGTGACATCCCACTTTCAGCTATTAATGTATTAACGATTGAACTATTTAGTCAAACGACCTACGTTTACTACACACACACACACATACACACACACACACGATATATATATATATATATATATATATATATATATATATATATATATATATATATATATATATATATATATATATATATATATATATATATTTATATATATATATTACTTCCAAGTGAAGATGTTTCCTTGTAGTTGGGTAGAACCGTCAGTGGACCTCATGCTGTGCGCTGTAGGCATTACTTAAGGTTATTTGCAGCGTGCCTTCGGCCTCTAGCTGCAACCACTTTCGTTCCTTTTACTGTACTTGCTTTCATATTCTCTTTCTTCATCTTACTTTCCACCCTCTCCTAACACTTGATTCATTGTGCAACTGCGAGGTTTTCCTCCTGTTACACCTTTCAAACCTTTTACTGTCAATTTCCATTTCAGCGCTGAATGACCTCGCAGGTCCCAGTGCTTGGCCTTTGACCCAAATTATATATTCAAATTAAATCATGAGGATATTTTAATAAATTAAATGGAAATGCTTGAAAAAGGGAAGGAAGCAAGACCATTCGTCGAAACACCGCACCGAACTAACAAGCACATTCCTTAGAAGCTAAGACAGCATACTAATATGCATTTATCCAACTTTCAAACCTATATTGGTGCATCGAAAGCAAGTAAGAAGGGAAACGAACACAGAGCACAACGAATATATTAGACTCGCTTCGATCTCGAAGCGACAGACCGAAACGAGACAAGCAAATTCTCGGATAGCTGGAGTGATAGATAGATGAATGGGTAATGTAGAAGAGCTCTATATAGGTGATGACATTTGACGGGGAGACTGGAATGAGGTTGCCAGGGGCGGAGGGACTTGGGCATTGGCCCCTGGGGACCTGCTGGTTGTTGCGGGTGAGGGAAGGGTCGGGTTAGGAGCATGATACTGGAACCAAGGCGAACAGGGGGGCCGGTCTCCCTTGGTAGGGACCTGATATAGGAAGCATTCTATCCACTGCCGGTGGCATTATGGAACTGAAGGGGAGAGACTTCACAGGCTGCAAGATGGATCTGGCAGGGAAGACCCTTCGTAGGTGGCACTAGGGTCCTAGCGGCGAAGGGCTTTCGTAGGTGGAAGAAGGACCTCGTAGGGGGATAGGGTCCCGAGGGTGGCGAGAGGGGGTTCCTCAGAAGGAGTAGATCCCTCCCTTTGGTTGCACTAGTAACTAGGAAGGGGAGGAGGGGCGCCTCCGTAGGTGGCACACCTTATTACTTTGCTCTATTCAAGTGACCCACCGGAAATGAAGCGTCCAGTATGTGTCAGAGAACGACGGAAAGAGCGAAGATGAGGAGGAGCCGGAGGACACGACCGGTTGATAATGACGAGGGAAACGCAGATAACGACCCGGCCATTTACATAGAATGGAAGCGGACGAGACGAAAGAGGGATTGGGGCAGCATACTGGAGGGAAACGAGGAGAGCGGCGTTCAGAGGAAAATGGAAAGGAATGAAATGAGATTGCACAAATGAATATAGGGACAACCAAAGGGCGTTGTTAGGGATACACACTAAAACATGGATCGCTGGATGAGCGAAGTAATATAGGGATATATATATATATATATATATATATATATATATATATATATATATATATATATATATACGATATATATATATATAATATATATATATATATATATATATATATATATATATATGATAATGTATATTTATATATATACTATATATATATGTGTGTGTGTGTGTGTGTGTGTGTGTGTGTGTGTGTGTGTGTTTGTGTATGATAAAGAAAATAAATAATATCGTTTTCTAACTAGCTGCACGTAAGTGAGGCACACAGTAATTATTAATCATTTGTAAACTATAAACATACTCGTATCACCGTTCTCAGTGAAGAAAATCCTTTATCCATTATAAGGAAAGTCATCATATGTCATAGACACGAGAGAGAGAGAGAGAGAGAGAGAGAGAGAGAGAGAGAGAGAGAGAGAGGTCAATCTTACCCGGAAAATTGAAGTGGTAGGGGAGATAGGTAGATGATGAAGGGTTCTGTCAAATATATGGGACGTATGGAACTGGTTTTGAGAATCCTGGATGATCGCCTAAATTATGGATCTGATAAATCATTGCTAAATGTTACGGAGTTCCAAGCTTAGATCCGGCATCGGACGAGAGAGAGAGAGAGAGAGAGAGAGAGAGAGAGAGAGAGAAGAGAGAGAGAGATAAAATATCAAATGGCGCCGTAGAAAAACCTTCCTCCTGTCGTTGTGAGAGTCTGGCAGAGAGGAGATTTTTAATAAAAACTCATAACGAGATGCTGAAAACCAACTGGAAATTTAGATAAATAAAAGATACAAGCAATGTCAAAAGGTTCACATTCTCTGAAGCGAACCGTGAAGAAGTCACAACATAACTGAAGAAATGGAGTTATTCATAATGAACACTTTAGGAGGATGAAAATAAACTTGGATGGAAAGCAACGGAAAATAAGAAAATAAGAGACAAATGGCAAAACTCAGAAATCAAAGCAGATCATTTGAATGTGATATTAGTGACGTATAATGAAATGGAAATAATGTATGATGAATGGCATATCTAGAAGTGAAAAGATAGGCGGTAAGTTGCTGGAGAGAGAGAGAGAGAGAGAGAGAGAGAGAGAGAGAGAGAGAGAGAGAGAGAGAGGTATGTTACCTGTAATCTTACAAGGCTGAAATCTCGAACTGATAGACATAAAAATAATACAAAATAACTGGATACAAAGCACATGAATGAAACGGCAATTAAGAATAAACATCTGATGGAAAAACGTGTGAATTACAAAAATATTACAATAATAATAATAATAATGAAGTTATGTTCTAAGGGGTCCACAATGATAAAAAAATGTTGAGAGTTAGTGTATGATTTTAAGAACCTTTTACAAAAAGCTTTCGAACCCTTCCCTGGGTTCATCTTCAGTCCCAGGGAAGGGCTGGAAAGCTTTTTGTAAAAGGGTCTTAAAATTATCCATGAACTCTCAACATTTTTTATTATTGTGGACCCCTTAGAACATTATATACTTATATACTCTCGCGATAGTTTTTCCCATATGAAGTTATGATTGTATGAGATGTGTTTTCCTTCTTGGTTCTTAATTTCATTTTTTTTTTTATTTAGTCAAGGTTATTTAAGAGAACGTTTCATGCCCATGCTACAATAATAATGAAAATGAACTATATGTACATTTAATTTTCAAAACTATTTTCGGCATGTCTCTTGCTTATACCTACATATATATATATTATATATATATATATATATATATATATATATATATATATATATATTATTGTAGGATATCTTGTGTGTGTGTGTGTGTATATATATATATATATATATATATATATATATATATATATGTATATGTATATATATATGTATATATATCATATATACACACACACATATATTTATGAGTATAATATATATATATATATATATATATATATATATATATATATATATATATATATACACCACGCGAAACTATTCCATTGAATGAAGGCTCCAGGAAGTATAACCCTTCTGACTTTCACTATGTATTTTTTGGCACGAGGTTGCTATTTTAAAACCTACCCCAAAGATTTCCACGGAACTCCTGTAGAATTTGGCATTTTTTGGTGTCACCCAATAAACTGTGATCGATCCATCGTTACTAGATTTCGCTGATCGGATGACATGCGGACTTTTTGATCGTGCTTCTGGTGTTGGCATTACACGATTTACGAGGATTCTGAATTGATCTTATTTTTACTATCCAGCTGTCACGCGTGCTCGTTTTTGAATCGCTGGGTGTTATTTAACAGCGTTTTGTATTGGAGTAATTCTGGGTATAAAACAACGATATCGTTATGATTATTATTACCACCTAAGTTGATACAACTACAGCCGCAACTGCAATTAATAAAACTACGAATATTTTTAATACGAAAGGGAAGAAACGAAAATGACTGCATATGTGAAAATAATTATTCATAAAACAATTTCTACTATGAACACTGCTGTTGTACAGAGATGCAGCTACAACTACGATTACTACAGCTTTTACTACCACCAACTCCCCACCTCGCACAAGTCGGTTCCCGATGAAGGGCCTCTGTGATAAGTAGCCCACTTCGTTCGCAACTACCACTACATATCACTACAGTCACTACTACCACGTCTCATATTAATAATAATAATAATGGCGTGGCCAACACGCGTTCAGGCCGTGGCAACTGCGTGGCGTTGGCTACACAAATGATATAATTATGAGAGCATTTACTAGCACCGCCTCTCCTCCATTCAAGTTGTAACGTACAGATACCTTATCTTCGAGTGTCAACTGCTCGCTAGCGCATGTGTTTCCCTCGTACGGTATCGCTGTTTATTGGATGTGTGGAATGTCCTCGCCCCGCTGGCACCTCTGGTCCTCTTCCTTCGTTCTCTTCATATTTTTCACGACCAAGGGAGGCTGCCACCTCCATCTCTTACCGTCTGTCTGTCTGTCTGTCTGTCTTTCCGAGCGTTTTTCTTTCACTACTTCAAGGTCCGACTAGGTAGAGAAAAACTCATTTTTAGAATGAGTTTGTAGAAGTGAAGGCTAATTCTATATAGTCACACACACACAGGCGCATACATATACACAAGCACACGTAATACATACATACATACGAACATTCATACGTACATACATGCATACATACATACATACATACATACATAAGCCATACATACATACATACATACATACATACATACATACATAAGGCATGACAATATCTGATACAATGGCATTTATTTAACCCCATACCAAAACTGCTCGGGAAATGATATCTCTATTCTCTGTTTCCCAAACTGACTTCCGCTATTAATCAACAAGCCCTGAGCGATTAAGATGACTGACCTGGAGTGACCTTAATGACTGCATGGCGACTGGTTGTGCTGTTACGCTTTGTTCTTGGTACGAAAGGCATCAATATCACGTCAATGATGCCACGACTGGGTGGGTATAAATGGTAGGCGGGACCCACGAGATCAGACGTGTGGGCGGGAAACGGGAGATTCATGATGAAATGTTGAAATGGATTGCTCAATGCGCAGGAACGTATAAATACGCTGTCAATACTGCCCCGACTTGACCCAGGGTTGGCGGGCGCCTTGGGTTGGTGGCTGGGTCAGCAGAGCTTTGGGCGTGTGGGCGAGAGACGAGGCACCGGTGGGGAAACGTTGGAACCGAAGCTCATTCTTTTCATTTTATCATTCAGCCGAGTCAGAAATGTGAGAGGTCGGGCAGCACTATGCCGAGGAGGCGAACATCTCCCAGCAGATGAACGACAACAGATTCCAACCTGACTTTTGCTGTAGGTCAATATCATAATGACACAGAGATCTTAAATGGCTATAGTTAAAGTCTGAACATAAAATGAGTTTCATTTAAATATTTAACCTCTTTTCACTTTACAGTGTTATAGATATTCTGTAAAGTGAATAAGAGTAGCATGATTAATCATTCTAATTTTCCCACTCACATACACATGCAAATATATATATATATAATATAATATATGTATATATATATATAAATAATTCATATAAGATATATAATATATATATATATATATTATATATATATATTATATATATATATATTGTATAAATATTATATTACATATATGATATATAATATATTATATTATATATATATATATGTATAAAATTATAAATAATAATATAATATATAATATTAAATTATATATATTATATATATATATTAATTATTATATATATATATATATATATATATATATATATTATATTACTATATATATATATATATATATATATATATATATATATATATATATATATACACCTCACTTTTTCTGTTGTACTCGAAAGCGCTCCGTATGGGTGCACCTCATGGTGTACTGTATGCTTCACTGAAAGGTTTCTGCGGCGTCTATGAGGTCGTAACCTGGCCTTAGTTTTAAGGTTTTTAGCTTTATCTCCAATGTCTTTCCTTTCTTCCTCCTTGCTGTTCAACCTTCTTAATGCAACTATGCATTTTCTCCCATTTTCCAACTCTAGATCACTGTCCTTCATTTCATTTATCTTTTGAATCTCTATCTTACCATCCAGCCACTCCATTTCTCTCCTTTTATTGTCATAAGGTTGAAAAGCTTAAAGTAAACCCATTGTTCATTTAATCTACTTTAAAGCAACAATTACATTGATATTAGTAATGCTGATCAAAATATTGACCGTAAGTTGCTTCCATTATCATTATTATTATTATTATTATTATTATTATTATTATTATTATTATTATTATTATTATTATTACTGGTAGCACTAGTAGCGAAACCAGCAGCACTCGACGAGACAAAGACCACTTCTCGACCCTCAAGAATTCCCATAAGACTCGGTTCCAATTTGCGATAATTGTGAATGCTTCTTCAATAAAAAAAAAAAAAAAAAAAAGGGGGGGGGGGGGGGGGGGGGACCCTGACAAAAGCAAGACATCTCGCGAATTTGCGCCAACATAACTTGATAGTGTTTATGCGAAGTCTCCGGACACTTATAACAAGCTGCACCTTGTACCTTGTTAATGGCACTCTTGATCACAAGGTAACTGGATTACTTGTTTAGGTCGACAGACAGACTGGTCCACTGCTGACTTGTTGCTCCTACGGTCACTTTTTTCTTTCTTTTTTAACGTCATTTTTAATCTTTTATTCTTTCAATCTTGCTCTAGCTTTTGAGAGCTTATTCTCTCCTTATTTTTTTTATTTGTATAATATTTTTTTTTTATCGGCATTCTTTTGATTTACTGCTCCTTCGCCCTGTGTGTATGTGTTTTTATGTTATTTTAGTCGTTTGTAGATTTTCTGTCATTTTTTGTTCTTGCTTTTTCGTTGTCTGTTTTATTGTGTTGGTATATATTTCTTTCTCGCTTTTGCAGTTATTGAGCTCTGTAATCTGTAATCGATCTTTTAATTTTATATTCAGTCTTTACGATACTTCTATTTCCCTTCTGTTCCTTTTTGCTTCTGTTGATTTATTTCTTTGGTAAATACTTTATCTACAATCTTCTTTGTACTTTTACTCTCTGTTGACACTTTGCTTCCTTTCCTGTTAGGTTGCTACTTATTCTTTCATCTTGACATTTAATTTTCATTTTGTCTGTCCTTCTGTGACTTGTTGCTTTTCTGGCGTCATGAATTTAATCTTATTTTTATTTTATTTGTTATTTTCTATCCTGTTGTGGGATGTTGTTCTTGCCTTCTCTTCTCTGTATCCTTTTAGTTAATTTACATTGATCTTTGTATTAGTCCTGTTCTTTATAACGTTTTTGCGCATCTAGCATTGTACAATTTTTTTGCTTGTTTTTTTATGTTCTTCACATAATTCATATTTTAGTTGTTCATCTGTTTTCTTTTCCTATTTTCAAACCCTATAATTATATTTTTTTTTAAATTCTAGTTTGCAACATTTTGCTTTTATATTCCTGTTGTTTGTTTTCATTTTGATTCCAAATTTTCTTCTACCGTCCGTATACATTTTAGTCTTCAAGTTTTAATATCCTAATTTTTCAAGTCATGTGCTTTTTAATGTTTCTTTGTTAATTTTTATTTATAATCTAACATTACTGCTTCACCTTCTAATTAACGCTTCATCTTTCATGAATTTTTCCTTGACTTCTTCGTAAAAATCTATTTTTTCTTCTTCTTTTAGCTCGTCTTCCTCAACATACACTCATTTTCTTTTTGTCGTTTTATATTAATTTTTCTTTTTTTTATTTATTCCAATGCTGCATTTTAATTATTCTTATTGGGGTCTTTTTTACCGTTTCTGTTGTAGTTGCTCTGTTTACTATTTTTCTTCTCTATCATTTCATGTCCGTTGACTGCTTTTTGCTTCTTTATTCTCCGCTTCCTTAGAGCGTCCTCTTGTTCGCTTTCTTCTTTTCCTTCTTTTACATGTTACTCTTGTTATGGTCTGTTAACTTCTGCCTCTTCCATTCTCCTCTTTATTCGATCATACTTTCTTTTGATTTAAATGGTTTTAATCTCATTCATTTTCTTTATAGATATGCATCTGATTCTGAAAAGTTCTTTTAATTTTTTCTCTATTGTAATGCTCTCTTTTAAATAGTCAGTTACTTTCAAATTGTCCGCTGAATTTGGTACATTGACCTTTGGTTCCAGCAGCTTCTTCTTCATCTGGCCCTTCTCCCTCCCATGTTCCTTGTTCTTCTTACTTTTTATCGTTCTTTTCTTCCCCTCTTCTTCTTATTCCAGTTTTCCTCCTCCCTCGTCTCTATTTAGCATTATTATCTGAGGACTTATAAATCTGCATATTCTCTCGCACCCTATGACAAGTACTAGACATTCATGGATCAGGTCATTAACACCGCTTGTTCACTGTTAACGTTTTATTTTTATTTTTTTATCTTTTTCAAGGAAGACTACATGACGCAAGTACTTCTAACTATCATGAAATTATATATTTAATTTCACGGAGACGTTTTGTGTAGCTGTCCCACCAAAACGTTGTTAGAAGTTTGCTTTCTTGATTGTAAATGTGTGTGTTTTTTTCTTTTTTAGTAAATGCTTGTATTTTCTGGAAATTTTCTTGATATCGTGATGTGCTGGTTCATGAAGATATTTTTAGTTAAAATGTAACTAACCAGAAAAAAAGACATTTTTTTTTTTTTATCTCAGTGAATGTTTATGCTCTACAAATACTTATCAATTAAGGGATTCTGACTGAATTTTTACTACAAAAATAAAAATGTCGTTGTTTTTGTGTTCGTATGTTTATAGGTTTTTATAACAGTAGAGACCTGTAAGACTATTAGAATTCTCCTGAGACTGGAAATATTCAGTGTTACAGAGATGATCTTTTACGAGTCTCACTGCACAAGGGAAACAAGTGATAATAATGCAATGATAATATAATAGTTTTGATCTCTCCAAGACCGAATCAAATGGTCTTCAGAACTGATATACATAATCTGGAAACTGTTGGTGGAAAAAAATCTCTTCATTATCAATTACGTTTATAAAAGCTCTCCATATAACTGCGAAGCTACTGGACTTATTTAGTGTCAAAATAGTTTTTGTGTATTAGTTTTTCCGGGAAAAAATTATTTTGTGAATCTAAGGTAACAGTAGATAGGTGATTATGATAACCGATTTTCAATATTTTTTCCTTTTATCCCGAATACAAAATAACTAAACGACTCCTTATTGAAACAAAAGTTTAAAGATCAACAACCTTTTTAAAACAGAAAAGTAACAAGAAAATAAGAGTGTTAGGCTTAGACTAATACATAATTGAATATATGTCATAATGCCAAGTACTTTCTTCTGTAGTAAAAGCAGTGACCTTCATTTTTCTGAGTGAATTATTGAAGTCTCTATAAATGCTAGAAAAATTATTGTTGAACAAATTTGTATTGCCTTACTGTGCATAGAATTCTTAGTAATTTATTATCGTAAGATTTTCTGAATATATCCTGATAAGGGGTAATATACTAACGGTTTCATACAACTTTTATCACTGACAAGTTTTCTTCAAATACCGTGTACACATTTCGACAATTCTTACCAGAAACTTTCATTTTCCTCTACAAAATTAATCTGCGCAGTTAATAGAATTAAGTTTAAAAGCAAAAGAAAAAAACAATTTCTTAAACCGCTTGTTTGGTACAACTGTCTTTCAGAACTCTGTCAGCTTTTAAATTCTGAACATAGAAGATTGAATAACAATATGAGATGGTGGCTAAATGTCACTGATATTTGGGTCAAAGACGACTTTGTGAAGAATTCTGCTGCATTTGTTTTAATAGTTCATTTCTATTATAAGGCTGTCCTTAAGAAGATTTGGTAATAAACCTTTAGTTTATTTGTTACAAAGAATAGGACCAAGAATTTTTAAATGCCCATAGGAAAATTACAATATCCATCATTGTAAGAAAATAAGATATCTTTGGTATAGTCGATATATTAAGTTTTTTCTTTACTTTGTGAAGGAAAGACAAATTATCCGTCATATGATTTAAAAACCGATTATTAATTATTAGAAATCGGGACGTTATTTTTTCTGGAAATTCTCTTTAAATAAAATTGATTCAAATTAAAATGACTGACTACGTCTCTTGACATGAAAGAGTACTGAAGTCTGATAAATATGAAAGATCAACATTTTAGCGGGCTTCGTGAGCAAGCACGAAATGACACACTTATTTTTTTCATATTCAGGCATCGCAGGACCTGGAACTTTAATGCTCTTAAATACTCAGAGCTGAAGGGAAAGGTTAATTGGGAGTAGGAGAAGAGGAGCGTGTTCGAGCGCCAGAAGAAAATATCTGGAACGCTGGATAAGTTTCAGATTCAGGCGAGATGGAATTAGTGAGAAAACGAAACTGATTCATTTCTGTGCGAAAAAATGTCTTTGTAAACTGATTGATTTATGTCCTGAAACTTTTGAGGATTAACAGTTTCTTTTTTAATTTATACAGATAAGTCGTCTAGAATATGATGTATGATATGAAAACTATCTTGCACGTCTTATCTATCTATCTATAGTAATATATATATAGTATATATTATATATATATATATATATTATATATATATATATATATATTTATATATTATCTATAAATATATGTAATAATATATATAGATATATATAGATATATATATATGTTATATTTAAATATATAGATATATCTATATATATATATATCTATAATAAAGATATTATTATAAATCTATGTATTAGATAAATATATATATAGATATTAATATCTATATATATATCTCATATATATATATATATAGATATAATATATATATATATATCTATCTATATATATATTATATATATAGAATATATATATATAGATATATATATATATATATATATATATATATATATATATATATATATATATAGATATATATAATATATATATATATATATATCTATATATCTATATATATATCTATATATATATTTATATATATATATATATATAATATATATATATTTTTATATATATTTGTGTGTGTGTGTGTGTGTGTGTGATACGAACAGCCTAGGTCATCATCTCTCGATGCTTTTTCTGCGGCCTACAACATGTGAAATGATTATGGCTATCATACCTGGTCTGACCTATTCTGTTTGCTTCCAAGCAGTCCTACCCATCTCTCTCTCTCTCTCTCTCTCTCTCTCTCTATCTCTATCTCTTCCTCTTCTCCTCTCTCTCTCCATAATCACTTTTAGTCCTTCAAAATTCTTTGACTGGAAGACAAGCAGTGTGAAAGGGCAAAGATTTATCTATTTTGAAAGTGTTCAACCTTTTCAGAGGATCCAAACAAGTTTGCGACAGGAAGAAAAATGAAATATTTCTGCCATGATTTAACCCTCCATTTTAGGGGAAAGTAAACGAAAAGCGTCTATTATTCTCCCTCTGGCATTTCTCTGATTATGGTACTTATTCAAGGAAACTTTAGAAGTTGCATAGCCAGCATCCACTTCTAAAATAACTGCTGTACCTCATATGAGGGATTTTTTTTTTACATACTTGAAGATTCTTCCACAGCAAAAAAAAAAAAAAAAAAAAAAAAATGAAAAAAAATATATATTTTCGTTTCAAAACATTTTTCAACGTTTCACCAAATAAACTATACCTTTATTTTTTTTCCTTTAACAAAGGCTTAGCGAATATTATAATAATAATAATAATAATAATAATAATAATAATAATAATAATAATAATAATAATAATAATAATAATATGAAAGTACAATCCCCAGAAATTCCGAATTTTCCTACATGGCACGAATGCTTCAACTAAGCCTCTGATATGAAAATATCCTCTTTCCGGACTTTGATTATGGAAATGCATATACGAATATTTTCTGGAATGTGTGAAGAAGACTGTGGGAAAGGAGGTGAACTAATTTAAGAACGGAGAAAACTTACCGGGAATCTGTCAGTGGAAGAAATAGTCAGGCGCTTAGTCTTCGGTATCTTTATGATATGTCTTTCCGTGAGAGAGAGAGAGAGAGAGAGAGAGAGAGAGAGAGAGAGAGAGAGAGAGAGAGAGTTCAGTTAGTGAACTGTGGAGACCCATAGTGCTGACCTGCTGTGACAAACTTCACTTCTCTCTCTCTCTCTCTCTCTCTCTCTCTCTCTCTCTCTCTCTCTCTCATAATTTTCGACATGGAATGAAGTCCAAATATAGTTATTTTTTTCGGATTAAATCTTTAATGTTAGGGGAAATAATTTCACGAAATCGTTGTCAATGTTAGGGAGCCTTCAAATGTTTATAATTCCTGAAATTGCTAAATGATTCTCGGCTTCTCAGGGATCCTTTTTAAGAACTGAGACTAAATGCGTATAACAGCTTGACCAGCATACTTAAAAAGAATACTCTTCTCTTAACTCTTTGTCTTTTAATGATCTTAGAAGCCTTCGAGATACTTCACCTTATTTTTTGTCGAAATAAATAAAGTCGTTATAAAGAAATTTCTTTTCATTTCATAAACTTAGCGACTCAAAAATGATAAGCTTTGAAGGCAATGCGATATTACACCTATGAAGGTCCCAAAACTCCAGACCTCATAAAGGTAGCTAAAGCCTTACCTAGGGCAATAGTTAGTCTTTGTACTCTGCGATCCTGGGCGCTTGAGTCAAGCGATTTAATAATCGTGAAAGCCTTCGAATGGCCTGTCTAGCGCCTCCATAAAGTCAGGTTTTATCTAAAACTTAAGTAACGATTTATCTAAAAGGTCCTGGAACGCATCCAAAGATGCTCCTAACGATCTTCCGAGGGCTCTCTCTCTTTCTCTCTCTCTCACTCTCTCTCTCTCACACACACACACATGGGATTTTCCGGATCGCCGATTTTCGGCATAAATATTTACTGATTCATTAGTTCATGCAACTGAGGCTTCATTATGCGTGGATTCCGCCCGTATTACTTCGCGGTTCATTGATTCGGACTAAAGGTTCGAGATCTGCTCATTCAAAGCAGTTTTTTTGTTCCGCTATTTGCCAAGAGGGTCTGTGCATATCGGATCAGGCTCCTTTTCTTCAGTTTCAAAGGATTTGGCGGACATCTGAATTCAGTTCTGTTAAATCGTCTTTGGGTGAGAAAATATTCAAGTTTAAAATCAAGGAACGCTCCATCTGTTGGTTCTCCCAGGTGCATATGTTGCTCGCACACAGATTTTATACACACACAAACACACACACACACACACACAGACACACACACACACACACATATATATATATATATATATATATATATATATATATATATATGTGTGTGGTGTGTGTGTGTGTGTGTGTATGTGTGTGTGTTTTAGTCTTCTCCAAGTTCACTATTATTAACACTTCTTCATTTCCCTCCCACTTTCTCGTTAAGTGCCCTATCTGTCCTTAAGCATTCTTTTACATGATCCTCTCTTCACATCATCATTCCGCCCTATATATATATATATATATATATATATATATATATATATATATATATATATATATATAACGTTAATAATAGTGAAGACAAAACCAGCAAGAACTTTAGGAGGAGTAAGTTGTTCTATGAAGAAGTAAAACAAGAGACAAACATCAATGAAGACTTGTATCTTAGAGTAAAATCTGAAAATAAAGCGATGGCACATGTGCGTGTCTGATTACATAATGCAGAAAGAGGGAGATACACAGAAAGAGTATTTTTTACATGACTTCCAAAGCTCGCTATTTCCCATGACGCTAATGACTCTATTAACACTAGTGGGGACATGTATGGATGTCAAATACGCTGACCCCACACAAATAATATAGCTGTAGTCATATTTTTCAAAAAGAATTCTAAGACAAAAATATATCGTTGGAACTTTATAAAGCATCTTCTTCGATGAATGAGAATGGATGCTGGGAAGAAATAGTGAACTTTTCTGTGTAGTTATATGCGTCACTACCACGTAGCGATACATATAACTACGTTCACCTTCTTTGTTTTAGGGGGTATATTTGTATCATCAACTATGCACTATATCTATAGTTACTTTTCTTCCATGCCTGACTCTGATTTCGACAGCTATATTAACAGCAATGGATTTAACAGACTATGCGCACATTCCCTCGCCTTACCGGAAATTTATCCCTGGCGTTAAACACGGGTGACGTGAGTATCATCAACTGTGGAGCGTGAATATTACATAATAGATTATATATATATAAGATTAATTATATATATATATATATATATCATATTATATATATATATATATATATATATATATATATATATATATTTACGTTAAGCATTTTCTTTTAACAGTGGTAGGTGCAGAGACAAAAGAGGTATTATGATCACGGGAGCATTAATGTTGTAATGCTATATGAACCCCGTTTGCGGAAAACGTCCGCAGACACTGAAGGGAAACCTAGATATTAAAGCCATTTTTCCCCCATTCTTCTTCCAGGTAATCTCTCCAGGTCTTTCAAGGTCTTCCCATTTCTTCCAGTATAACACTTCCATATATCCCTCGCTCTTTCCATGTGGCAAAATCACCCATTGACACGATAAATATAGCAACATTTCTCAGCTTTTAAGTTTTTCTTAAGCCACACATACAGTTGATATCTTTGTGCTTTCTGTTTCTTTTGCATTCAAAATTTACACTTTGCTTCTATAAACACTAAGTAGCTTATATCTACAGTGTTACCTAGGCTACTTCACTTACTCTCCGAGTCACCTGTTGTCTTCTTACCCGCACTTGTCTGTTGCATTGATCGTTTCAAACCATTTCACTAGTTTCGGCAACTTTTCTCCGTTATCTGCAATCAGACACAAATTCCAACTATTCCATTCTTCTTTTATGAATCATTATCAAATTACCAATTTTGAAGCTGTTTGTTGTCCTTTTATAGAATTTTCGCATCACTCCATTTATAAAGATGATAAATGAGTTATAGGAACATTGTACATCACAACCACAGACCCACTTTCACACCAAACCAGTCACTTTCCACTTAGATATTGAAGAACACACTTTGCTTATAATATAAGACTTAATAGCTCGTATCATACTATACTTGATATTAAGCATCTTCATCCCTTCTACAATTCCTTTTTAATAATTTTATCATTACCTTCTGTAAGTTCATATACATCACATCCAGCTTTTCCCTTAAACTTTAAACCTCTCACGACGCTTCTTCCCATTCCAGTCATTCTGTCATCAGTTACATTCTCAGCCAAAATCCTCCCATGGAATCTACTCTGGTATACTGAGTATTGTTATGACCCTAAAAGTTTTACATTAGTTTTTTTCGCCATCGTCTAGATATCTAGGAACAATAATTCCGCTCGTCCATTGCTCTGAATCTTTTCCTTCATCAGACATACATTAAAGACCTTTGTCAGCCACTTAAAGATACGGTACAGTTCCATCAATTACTGACGTCTCTACAATATTCAGCCTCTCAAATGACCTCCATATGTCCTCAAGAATATCCTTCGCAAACATTCTCAAATTTCTCGAACTTTTCCATTCTTGTGTCATTCAGCTCTGGCTCTCTTCCGTCTTCCACATTCTTCAGACTTCAAAATACTCTTTCATTCTTGATACTGCAATCGTTGCAGACAACATCTCTTCAGTTGTACAGTTTATCTGAGAACAATTTGTTCGCTAACCTTTCTTTCTTGATCTGCTTCCTGAAATTCTCGCTCACCTTCTCCCCACTATTTCCGTTATTTTTTTTTTTTTGTCGTACAGTATCGTATTGCAAATGGTTTTATGTTCACCTTCATTCCGTTCCTACCTGCCCCTATGACTCCAGTAAGAAATTCCATAAACTCATGTACTTCTTCGACCTCTTTAACTTTACCACTAACCCATGTATCCTTTACTTTCTCCTTTGATATCTTCTTAGGTCCACCAGAGCAACTCACTTTTCATAATCAAGTTTTACAGCTACATTCGTATGCTTCCATTTCCAAATAGAAATTAAGTCTATCTTAACTACCATTTTTAATCAAACAATGATAAAAAATTTCTCAATGTTACATTCATTGACTGATACTTTCATTATCACTTGTTCCAAGAATTCCGTGCCTACCAATACTATTATTGTGTCAGCTATAATATATATAATATATATAGATAATATATAATATATAGGATATTATAGATATATATATATATATATATATATATAATATGGTATAATTATATATATATATAATAATAATATATATTATATATATATATATATATATATATATATATATGAGTCTTACCACATCACCGTGATTCATATATACGCATTAAGCTACAAATGTCCTTTAATATCTAATTCGCTCTACCTCGGATTTCTTATTACTAAGAAATAAAAATCCCCTCAGGTTAACATATATAAAAATATATTAGTTCCGAAGTAGAGCGAATTACATATTAAAGGGTATTTGTAGCTTAATGCGTATATATATATATATATATATATATATATATATATATATATATATATATATGTATGTGCACGAAAAGAGAGAGGAAAAACACTAAATAGATGCATAGTAATCATATGGAATATTTGCTGACGTAACCAGTGCTCATACTGGCTGCTTTAATACTTTCCACAAGTGCATATCAGGTCAACCACGTAGAAAGATTCCCTTTGACTTAAACTGCCAAGAACTGTGCGGGTGCCTTATTCGGAAGAGTTTCATGAAGCTATATGAAATATGATTTTACACCGCTTCTGATCATCAACAAATATCACATATAACGGGTACCGATGAAAATTACACCTCGGTATTTGAAAGGGCAACAAGGGACGAAGTTGTCGAAAGAACTGAACTTTATTATTTCATGTAACAAGTACAATAGCTTATTCTGAAATGTATATAGCTTGATTCCCTGCAGGTAGCCAGTGAAATTTGCCAAAAATTGGAGAGGCGGAAAAAATTAGAAGACATTATGAAATGACCGGAAAACTAAGACTACTCTTAAGGAAACGAATGGCTTGTCGTTTATAAATTCCCTCTCGGCATGTGCATGTTATTCAATACACACACACACACACACACACACACACACACACACACACACACACACACATATATATATATATATATATATATATATATATATATATATATATATATATATATATATATATATATATATATATATATATATATATATATATATATACGCATTAAGCTACAAATACCCTTTAATATGTAATTCGCTCAACCTCGGAACAACTAATATATTTTTATATATTTTAACCTAAGGGGATATTTATTTCTTAGTAATAAGAAATCCGAGGTAGAGCGAATTAGATATTAAAGGACATTTGTAGCTCAATGCGTATATATGAATCACGGTGATGTGGTAATTTAATTGATAGTGCCTCCAATGTGCCAAGAAGGCATTTTATACTCGTGAAAGATCAAGTAGGTATGTTTTTCTTTGGAACAATGTTTATTTACATACTTAAGTAGCTTGTTGACATGTTTTATTGTTATCTGTGACTTCATATTGCTTCCTTGTATAAGTTATTTTATGTTTAGTATCCTGAAATGACTTTGGAATAAAAGTTGAAAGTCTTGGTACCTCTGTCTTCAATTTTCATCTGTATAAATATATATATAGTATATATATATATATATAATATATATATATATATATATATATATATATATATATATATTTAAGAGATCCTCAAATGAAAATTGAAGACAGAGGTACCAAGACTTTCAACTTTTATTCCAAAGTCATTTCAGGGTTCTAAACATTTTTAATAAAATAACTTATACAATGAAGCAATGTGTAGTCACATATAACAATAAAACATGTCAACAAGCTACTTAAGTATGTAAATAAACATTGTTCAAAAGAAAAACATACCTACTTGATCTTTCACGAATATAAAATGCTTTCTTGGCACATTGGAGGCAACTATCAATAAATTCAAAGGGTAATATAATTCTCCTGCAATTTCATAGATGTTCTCAATTTCCTCTGCAAAAAAATCAGGATCATAAATCCTTTACGCTCGTAAAAACATCCCTGAGAAGACTGGCCATTTCACCTTGGGGTGATGGCTGGAAAAAATTATGAATGAAAGCATTCACTGCTGTTGGTTTCCGTTATTATTTGAATTTAAATCCGTTGTCGGTTCTCATAGCGACTGTGTCAAAATGGTTTATGCTATTCTGCTTCCAATTTAAATTTTATGGATGGAACCAGACCATTCAAAAGTTCTAAAATCTTCAAGGGGTCACGATTCCAAGGCCACAGACATATTATGTTGTCGATGTATCTGTACCATGTCAAAGTAAACGTAATGAAATTAGGTAGGTATCTGATTTCATAAAATTCCATGCAGATAGTTGAGAGAGTTGCAGATAAGCAACTTCCCATAGCCAAACATAAATCTCTTTAAAAAACAAGCATTAAATGTAAACGTATTGTTAAATATGCTTGAAATAACAGCTGCAATTTCTAAAGAACTATAGGGATGAACTTGCTATGCCGAAGTCTTGCTTACCGAAGAGATTTGGAGCATGAGGCTTTCTCGCACATGGATCATCTGATTTAGGACATGTGGTGTAGTACCAGATGTCATGAAGTGAATCGTTCGTTTCAAGATACTAAAACGTCTAAGATACTTTCTCATAATCATGTAACGGATGAACAATGGAACGTTATAAATGATAATGTATACAATGTAATGCGATCTGTAGCAGTGGAACATCAAACTTAGATAGGAAAGCGGACCGTTTATTTCGGGATAGTGTATTGTATGGGCTACGAAAGACAACCCAGACTTAAACGAAAGCATATCTTCTTATGAACTCTGAGAAGGAAAAGCTTGTTTTAGGATTTGGTATTAATTTTTGTTTCCTAAGGACAAAGTTGATATTTTTCTGTGGCTAAGATTTCAAAATTAAAAAAAAAAAAAAAATTTTAAATACTCTCTGACAATTATTTTGCGTTTTTTTTTATTTCAAAGGATGTGTATGCCATATGCGGTTTGAAATTAAGACATAGAATACCTTTGATATTCCAGATTTAAAAGCTTCAGAGCTCATCTCTCTCTCTCTCTCTCTCTCTCTCTCTCTCTCTCTCTCTCTCTCTCTCTCTCTCTCTCTCTCTCTCTCTATATATATATATTATATATATATATATATATATATATATGATATATATATATATATATATATATATGGTAATTTCTGTCTGTTCATTTCTTTGTTTGCTATGCATGTCCAGACTATGAAAGCTAGGGCTGCCACATTTTTACCATAGACTCCCCTCCCCCAAAGAAGGTTTTAGTCAAAATCCGAAATTCGAGGGCCGTTTCTAAGGGGGTCATAGCCCTCAATTTTTACAACTTTCGGAGTAGAACTAGGGCTACCAAATTTTTACCATAGACTCCCCTCCGCCCCAAAGGAAGGTTTTAATCAAAATCCGAAATCTGAGGGCCGTTTCTAAGTGGGTCATAGCCCTTTTTCGTACTTCTTCACTTTTTACAACTTTCGGAGTTGACATTTATGTAGAAGTGTTTCTATAGGTACAAACAGGTTCCCCACAATATGGCGGTCATAAGGCACCCTCAGTAGTAAGGGGGGCAACTATCCCCTGGGAATGGGGTCCCGAGGGTTTCCCACAATATTAGGGGGCAGGAGGCCTACGCCCTTTCGACTTACCAACCATGGGAGAAGGAAGTCGTAGCCCATCTACCCCGACCTGGATAGCAAGGGGTCGCAGCCACCCTTTGGGAATTAGGGCCCAATGGGTCAAAGATGGATTACTGCATTCAAATTTGGTACCATGCGTTAATATAAATGACTACAAATGGATTTAACATCAATATCAGAGTTTAACTATAGGCTGAGTTTTATCGAAGGACGTTTAAGAAGGGCCTTGCGATGAAAATCTGTCCAGAGCAACCTGTCGCAATAATCAGATCCATTATAAGTTCGATAGGCTCGGCCTCGTATCGTTTGTGAAAATGGTCAGGCTCTCTGTTAAATCCGCTTATAAGAAATATATATAAAAAAATATACAAATGGCAGGTTGATTAGTTTTGATGTCAATTCACTGTTTACTAAAGTGCTCATTGATGATCCGTTACAGTTTCTGCAAGAAGAAGTAAAGAATGCGCCGAAGAGAGCATCTGTAGAAACCATCAACTATCACCGGCAGCTCTCCAGTTGCTCACCAGATGCGTTAGACTGAGGGTGTGTCCCATGTCTCAGGAAATCGCTGCCAGATGCAAGATCCGTGGCTAACTGTAACCTTAAATAAAAAAGAAAAAATAAAAAAAACTAATAAGGCTAGAGAGTTGTCATTCGGTATGCTTGATGATTGGAGGGTGGATAATCAAAATACCAAGTGGCAGCCCTGTAGCCTCAGTGGCATTTTAGATCAGAGGGCAAACAGACAGACGGACAGGCAAAGACGGTACAATAGTTTTCTTTGACAGAAAACTAAAAGTAAATAATACATATATATTCCTATTTCTCATCTTGTTTTTATTAAACTGATAAAGGGGTGCATAGTTGACAATACGCATTCGTTTAATGGTTGTTTTTACAGACAGGTTTTGGTTGGCAATGGGAAGCTGTTTATCTGCAACTTTCTACAATATTTAAACGGAATTTTACGAAATCAGAGACCTACCTAATGTCATTACGTTTACTTTGACAAGGTATAGATACGTCGACGACATAATATACCTGTGGCCTCGGGATCCATCCATATAATTCAAATTGGAAGCAGAACAAAAGAAATCCTACCATTTCTTGACAAAGTCGTTATGAGAACAGACAACGGATTTAAATTTAAATTATATCGGAAACCAACAGCAGTGAATGCTTTCATTCATAATTTTTCCAGCCATCACCCCAAAATAAAATGACCAGTCTTCTCAGAGATGTTTTTACGAGCGTACAGGATTTGTAATCCTAAATTTTTAGCAGAGGATATCCAGACCATCTATGAAACTGCAGGAGAATTGTGTTACCCATTGAATTTTATTGATAGTTGCCTCCAATTTGCCGAAAAAATGATTTTATAGTTGTGAATGATCAAGTTATTTTGACATTGAAAATATTTCAGTTTTGTCATAACATTGTGAATCTTTATTATTTGTACGTAGCCTGAAATGTCTAAAAATGAATGCTGATTTAGCAATACATCGTATGTGCAGCATTCATTGCTTTATAATAAACCAGTAATGCCAACAGGATGGCACACAAAATTAATTGCTCAGCTCGTAATTTACTTTATATTGGACAATCAGGAAAGGAAGTAAGTAAAAGAGTTTTGCAGCATAAATATAATGTACGGGTTACAAACAGTTCGAGTGCCATCTTTTGTCACGTAAGAGACTTTGAACACCCAATGAACTGGCATTCAGCTAGAGTAGTTTTTAGTAGTTCTTCAGTGCATGGCAGATTTAGTTTTGAAGGATGCCTCATTAGTTGTTTTACCATCATGAATTTGAGCGATGGTGGTTTTAAGGTGGCCAAATGGTTAAAAAGCTTTATTTTTAATTATTCAAAAATTAAAGGAGCTGTTGGATATTTTATAAATAAATAATCTTGTACTGTGATTTGTAGTAACTGCATATTTCCTCCAAGTATATTTTTGTTTTGAGCAATGTTTATTTACATACTTAAGTAGCTTGTTGACTTGTTCTATTGCTGTTATCTGTGACCTCATATTGTTTTCTTGAGTAAGTTGTTTTCTTAAAACTGTTTAATACCCTGAAGATAACTTTTGGAATAAAAGCTGAAAGTCTTGGTACTTCCTATCATTTTTACGAGAAGATCTCTTATATACTTCATAAATGGTACCATTGTGGAATTACAATATATATATATATATATATATATATATATATATATATATATATATAGTATATATATATATATATATATATATGTATGTGTGTATGTATAGGCGCACACACACACACACATACACACTATTCTATATATATATATATATATATATTATATATATATATATATATATATATATATATACACACATTTATATATATTATATATATATATATATAATATATATATTATATATATATATATATATATATATGAATTGCTCTAAGTACCTACGGGAATTCTGGGCGCAACGGATGTTTATAGGGAGTCGTTATAGTTAC
>NC_061100.1:75663512-75688512 GCF_015104395.2 Macrobrachium nipponense | reverse complement strand
ACATAATAAACAAATATTTAATGGGCTTTTCCCTTTCCTTTAAGTGCCCATTGGTATTTCAAAATCAGAAGTATTTTCAATTTTTTTATGCAAATAGGATATACTTATTTATTTTGGATTTATGGTGCTACAAGATGTTTAATAATGAAGGGGGTTTGTAAAATTCACTAGATGCTTAACACTATTTTTCTGTCTATGAAATAAAAAGTTTCTTAATGTGCGCCACGACCGCCAGTTTAATAGTATAATGGTTCTCTTTTTACAAATTAATATTCAGGGCTAATTCAACCTTTTCTCTATTTATCTGACATAGGTATAAACTACAGATGGCGATAGGAAAGGAAAGAAAACTGATTATATTATTATTCTGAACTGATACCCATTCACTAACAAATGCAGCAACTAATTCTACTGGATATAATAACAATAAAGCGAACTGACAAGGTATGCAATCATATGCAGCAGAAATGAAAGAACCCCAAGTAAGAATTAAAAGGAGTAAGAAAAATATCGCATACGCGACGAGCACGACTATTGTTGTATGTTCTTAGCGACATCGCTTTTCCTCGCTGACAACGCGCAATTCGTTAAAGCTTTCGGATTTAGAGATAATGATACAAGAGAGACATGGACGGTACTCATTATGCATTATTCTCTACCCCTTTTTTATGTGTTTGCAACTGCTAATAGTGCACACACCCAGGCACGCACTTAGTCTATAATATTAATATATATATAATATATATATATTATATATATATATATATATATATATATATATATATATATATATATGCGTATATATATAGATATAATATCCTATAATATATATATAATATATATATATATATATTATATATTTAGTATATATATATTATAATTATATTGTGTGTGTGTGTAAATATATACATATTATATATATATATATAATCTATATAATGGTGTGTGTGTGTGTGTGGTCTTTGTGTGTGTTTGTTTGTCCTTGTGTGTGTATGTATATATGTATATATAATAAATATTATATATATATATATATATATTTATATATATATATGTGTTGTTGTGTGTGTGTGTGTGTGTGTGTGTGTGCATATATATATATATATATATATATATATATTATATATATATATAGTATATATATATATATATATATATATATATATATATATATATATATATATATATATACATATATTACAATAGGCCTCCTTGACGGCACCGTCATCAAAAGTCACTGTACAGCATTGTTTCTAAACTAGACAACGGTTCGAGCTCAAAACGCATCAGTATAATTCCTTGGGTGTAACTTATTCCCAAAGTATAGAGAAGTGGTTATTTAAACAGTATATATATCTATATAACGAGGTGTGTGGATGTATGAATTTTTGTCACTTACACTGTGACATTGTATATAATCCCAAATACTAAGCTACAAGTATCGTTTAGTAATAAGTTCACTATACCTCTGAATAACTTACATTCAAGGGGGATTATAAAGAATATATGCTTCGTCACCAGTAGGTTTTTAGTACTGATGTACAATGACGTTTGACCAGAGCCATCAAGTGAAGCCAGTTACAATTCCTTTTGGACGCAAGTTATTCCCTAAATATAGTGAACTGGATATTAAATGAGATTTGTGGTATTAATATCTATGAATTAAATTCATCCATACCATATATAATATATATATATATATATATATATATATATATATATATATATATATAATATGTATAAGCATTTTTTGGAATTATTCTTTACTCTGTAGACACAAAAGTCTTAATTTTGTTTTATATATTTATGCGAAGTTATCTAGTTCCCGATACATTTGCGATATTTTCTGTCTATATCTACTAAATTGCCTTGGAACTTTATAGACTCATTTTAAGTTATTCTTATTACTTGATGTTTCTGATACTCTGATTCGAAAGATAAACGGTAATTTAATTTACAATAACACAAGACGCACTCGTTCTACTGGAAACACAATGCTGATTAGCAATATGGTTATTAAGCTTTACTTTAATTAAAAAAATATTCATACTGTAGTAAAAGATAGATACGAACGGATGCCATTTGTGAATATTCTAAGGCGATTAATTTTAATTTCAACTTTTTTTGAATACTGACATGAAAGGAATGCAATTGCTCTCATTCAGTCAATGGTAGAAGTACAAATAGAAACGACAAGAAGGAAAAAAATGATCTGGTAAAACAAAAATAAGGAGAATCTTGCCGGAAATCTCACAGTTTGTGTATAGAAGCTTATACTAATTGTCTTTGAATAAGAATCATCATATAAAGACGCTTGTTAGCAAACGTATTCGAGGATTTATTTTATATAATCAGCACTGCACTCATGAAATCACTTGTGGGTATCCAGTCCCTCTCATGTTGACATCACTCTATCGTACTTGCATTTTCCGAATCTTAATTTGTTTGTAGTTTATTTTAAATAAAGTAGGCCCTTACCTTACCTAACAAGGGGTGACATCATTGTTGCTACGGTAACAACTGAAAAATAAAGTTTCGAATAAGTACAATTTACCCTTAAGATGCAATTACAGGAAAGCCCAAGACCGAGAATAAATGCTCACCTTTGTACAATGCACTCAGTGTTTGCTTGGTACGTATGGAGGTACAAGCAAAGTTATTTGGTTCTAGGTAAGGTGTCTGTGTCTTTTCCTCATATTCCTTTACAGGGTAGGCCGTTAGAATGATGAAACTTTAGTAGGAAAATGCTTCAGAATGAAAATGATGTTGATTGATGACTATCTTCTGCATTATTTTATTTATCCTTTACATTTATTTCGTGATCTTTGATCTATTCTTTAAAATACTGCCGTCAGATATAAACAAAACCAAACACGCAAAATGATAATAAATATTAAAGGGACAAAAGGCCGAGCTTCCTAACTCCGTTGATTGGGGCTTAAATCCAACAACCTCTACGAATGAAAGTTATGTGTTTAAATGTACGTAAATTTAAGCGATAAAGAAATGCGCTTAATAGATTGAACATTTACATAACGTATAAATACAGGCGAAGAATCTATCACTGTTTTACATGTGACCATTAATATTCATGAGGACAATTGTATTAAATATAAGCATGTATAAAAAAAACTGGTCCAAAATTATAAAAAAGCTAAATTCGAATCATTACATCCCCTTGAGAATTAGTGCTCATTCAGAATCCTCTGCTCTGGCTACAGGGCGCACGGCTTGTGGGATCCATTCTCTGGGACTCGTAATATAAACACTACAAGTTTCCAAATGACTTCCAGATAAGACCAATCCATCCGTCAGAAATTTACACTGGCCGTCGAGTCGGCAGGTCTATGAAAGACTCGTAAGGCCTGGTGGTAAGAGAAACCATAAATTCATTAAGAAAAAAAAAGTGAAGCATACATTCATGAGTGCGAGCGTGTGTGCGGTTGTGTTTGCGTGTGCCTATGTGTTATGTGTGTGTATACGAGCGCACGTATATGTGCGCAGGCGTGTAAGTTAGAAAAACAAACAAAAGGATATATAAAAACTTTACAACAATGAGAATACATATTGTAAGAGGAAGAGAAAGAGGAGAAACGCACGAGGGAGAGAGAGAGAGGGAGAGAGAGAGAGAGAGAGAGAGCGTTCACAGCTAACCGTTTGTCTGAAGATATTATTCAGAAGAGAAGATGGGAACACAGAGCGCTATCTGCTTCCACGTGTCAATCCCTTTTAAGAAGGCCCTTGATCCTATCTCCTGGATGTGTGTTCGAGCTGGGTACTCGGTAAATCCTTTAACCTTTAAAGACAACAAGACATTTACATTTACAGAGGGCTGTAAATACCCTCCATGACAGGCTGGAGTAGTAGAAATTAAGGTGAGCGTATGTTTATATATCGCCCTCTCCGACAAAAGTGCGAGCACGCATTGATCAAGTCAGGTTTCGCATGAAGTCATAGTTCATCTCAATAATTTTTCTCCCTCTCCGAGGCGTTAGAAGTCGCTCAAATGCCGGGTCTACTTTCACTGACGTTGGAAATGATTTTACATTTTGCCCCATTACCAGGTTGTAACAAGTGTGGATTTCTCTGGGAATTACATGTACACCTATGCATGGGAATATTTGTAGAGGTCATATATTGTTCTGATCTGCTCGTTCACTCCTAGAAAATGTAGTTTAACACTAAAAAATTTGGCCTTGAATGGAGGAACAAGAGGTCACAACAAAGAAGAGAGAAAAAACTATGGCAGAAGGCCGATATTACTGAGGTAGTAGGAATTTACATAAAAGCTGGACTTAAGTTTTAAATGCACTATATTTACATTAATTTACATAGGTCCAGGAACTAATAAGGTGGTTGATTGTCGATCCACCGGACACACCTGGCTGGGGGCAACCAGACACGTCGTTCAGAATTTTGCGCAAACGGGTTAATTGAAAATGCAATGCTTACTCCTAGGGTTCCCAAGTTCTACCACAATCAGGCACGGTGTTTGTCTGCAAAGAGATGGGATACTGGCATAAGGCGGGGGGCACAAGTGGGTGAGCATTACACACTACTTTCTTTCAATCTAAGTTTACAGGCCACTCAGGGGGGATGAAAATGACAGGGAATTTACACAGAAAGAACTATTTCATTGCTTGAATTTACTAGGAGATATTTACTAGTATCACAAGGGGAGTAATCACAGAATTGAACCAGAATAGCTGACGGGTTTGGCTCTGCCTAAGCAGAGCATACAATATACAATCAATGCCTAAAGACAGTAAAGAGGAGAAAAGGAAACTATGGAAGAAAAGAAATTGACAGTACAAAAATAATAGAAAGTTACAAAAGAAGTAGCAGAATCTGGCATTCTCCTCTGGAAGGAGAGGGTCAGAATTCTTGATAAGAGGGTGGCACTGTGCCAGGCACTAGTGCAGAAAAACTATTGGCTCTCGTAAGGTTTCAGAAAACCTCGATGCCCTTTTCCCTTCTTCCTTCGACCTCTCTGAGGTCGGTTTGATGATGCCATTAGGGGCCTTGAACGATTCAAGCCCTTTGAAGATTCTGCAGGGGCATCGGCTCCAGCTGCTGCGACAACTGGGGCCTTGGCACTCGTCCCCATGCCTAATGCTGTGGGGCTCGGTTCCCTCAGTTCTTCGGCCAAATAGGATTCAGCAGAGTCATTACTCTGGGACCGGTTAGCTGCTAACGGAGGGGGACTGGATGAAGTAATGGTAATTGGGATGGGCTTACCTGTTGGGAGGACTGACTCTAGGGCGGTCTGCAAGGCTGCACCATTGGTGGAGTGTCCACTATGGTCATGGGTATCCTGGAGGATTCCTATTGGAATTGGCTCTTCCTTGACTGCCAGCATGGGTAGTGGGGCCAAGCCTGCAGAGGGAGAGCGACCGGGACTTAGAGCTCCGGGAGGAAGACTCAAGTCTTGCCTTGGCACTGGCACTGAGACCGTTCCTGGCTTAGTGGAAGGACTCGAATGTGGCTCAATATCCATGAGGTATGGAGCCTGGCACTGCCTGGCCCCTGCAAGTGGCACTGGCTGTGCAGAGGTAGCTCTTGGAGGCCCATGGCACGGGTCTGGAGCTATGTGAAGGCAGGGGCCCTGATACAGTATAAAGGTAGGAGGAGACTTAAAATCTTTTCCTAGCAGGACATCATAACCTCCTGGTATATAGGTTGCTACTGCCATGGTACATATCTTAGAACGGTGAGGTCCTGTGACTCTCAACCGGACAGTAGGTAAGAGGTTGAGGCTCTCTATCAGGATGAATTGGTCCCTATCAACCTAAGCTCCATAAGGAAATTTATCCTCTCGGATGATGGATACTTGCGTGTCGTCGAAAACTCGGCCCTGGTGGGTAGGATAGCGACCTCTGGGAGGTGTGACAAATATGGGGCCCTGAGCAGGAGGGCCTAGAGCTGATGAATTCGTCACGACCATAGCAGAAATAGGAGCTTTCTTGGGGCATCCCACCCAGGCAGCAGTGTGCCCATGCACTTTGCATGAGTCACAGAAACTCTTGCTAAAATCAGGCCTGGGACTATTGTGTCTGGTCCAATGGCCGTTGTTCTTGTTATTAGAATGATTGGATAGTCCATTCGGAGGAGGGGCAGCAGCTTGCAGAGGAGGATCCACCTTTGAGAGGCACTGCTCTGTGGTGTGACCTGGCTTATTGCAACACCTGCACACAGGTTTCCGTGGAGGAATATTCTGGCGCTGGGTAGGCTGAGAGGTGGCAGCAGGAGTAAGAGGGAGAGCAGGGCGTATTTTCCTTTTTAAAGAACTCTGCAATGGATGGTGGGTGTCATAGGCATCTGCCCATTTACAGCACTCCAAAATAGTTTTAGGGGCCTTGTCCACCAAGTGGGTGGCAAGATCAGGGGGGCTGTAGGAAAGGAAGTCCTCTAGTTGAAAGAGTTCTAAGACCTCTTCAACAGATGTTGCGTTGGAGGCCTTTGTCCACATATGGAGTGCCGGTGTCTTCTTGGCTACCCATGTTTGGTTAGCCTCCTTGGGCATAGTCCTCCATTTCTGCCTCCACCGGTCTGGGGTCAACTCATAAGCCCCAAGGATTGCCTCTCGGACGAGGGCGAGATCTTGTCGCTCATTCAGGGGAAGGGTCTCGAATGCAGTCCGCCCTTTACCAGTGAGGTGCTGGCCAAGGAGGAGGGCCACTTCCTGAGGGGTTGGATTGAATTTCTCGAACACCTGCTTGATACGATCGAGCCAGGTGTCAGGTTCGTTATCGTCCCAAGTCCTAATGAGGGCGCCCGTGCTGTGGAGGTGAGAGTGTGAAGTAGGGGGCGCAGGTAGCGTGGCACTTGGGGGTGCCAGAGTGGCACTCTGGACTGCCATAGCCAGTTGATGGGCTCTTTCTGCAGCCTCTCTTCTCTCCTGGGCTTCTCTTTCTTTCTCCTTTTCGGCTGCCTGGAATGCCCTTTCAGGTGCTTCTCTTCTCTCTTGTGCTTCTCTATCAGCTGCTTCTCTTTTCTCTTGTGCTTTTCTCTCAGCTGCTTCTCTTTTCTCTCATCCTTCCCTCTCCTTCTCCCTTTCAACTGCTCTCTCTTGGGCTGCTTCTTTCAGCTTATCATTCACCCAATTGATCAGTTTTGTGCCCTCCAGCCCCAAGGCTCTTCCGGCTTCTATGAAGGCCTTAGCCTCCTCCAGTGCTACGTTACTGGACATCTCCTCAGCAGAAAAACGCCAGTAGTCTAACCTGAGAATAATAGGATGGAAGGCAGTTGCAAAACTGCAAATGTCGCCAGAGGTATGCGGAATACTCAATGCAAATACAGTTACTACTGGCGAGTAGCGCGGCGGAAAACTCACGCCATAAAATCTCTGTAATTTACAGTTCGGCAGAGAACTCGACGCTGATAATGGGTTTGGCAATAAATTTCATGGACATAGAAACTCAATGTGAAAAAGTGGCAAATGAATGTCGTAAATGCGGAAACTCACACGAATACAGCTTTTGTAAACAAAAAAGGAAAAATCTGTTCATGAATTGTTTCATGGAAACTCAACATGAAACATAGCAAATGGAATGTCATAAATCCAGAAACTCATGCGAATACGGCTTTTGTAAATAGAAAAGAAAAAATCTGGTCACGATTTTCACGGAAACTCAATGTGAAAATGTGGCAAATGAATGTCGTAAATGTGGAAACTCAACGCAGATACGGCTTTGTGAATAAAAAGGAAAAAATCTGGTCATAAATTTCACGGAAACTCAACATGAAAAACGTGGCCCATGCAGTTGATAATATAAAATGTATATGGGGTCTCCCTTTTTTTTATCGTCTTGAGGACGAAGACGAGAAGTGGATAAAAGTGTATTTTCCTTTTCCTACCAACACAAATCCCTGGTCTATCTTACCCTTTCAACCTAGCTACGCTCAGAATTTGTATTTTAAATGCTAGCTCGTATACATTAAAGGGAAGAGGAAGAACCAGGATAAAGATCTCTCACCCTGCATAAATATACCGCCTTGGCACAAACCCCTTTTCACCCTAGCTCTCGCAAACCTAAGACCCTCGATTCTGCCAATTTAAAACCCTGGAGAATTAGGCCTGCACACGGGTTGACTAGACAGGAGGAATGAATCACAAGAGTTTCAAGGTCGTCATGGTGGAGAAAGTTTGGCTAAGGGTAACACATGCCCTTGTTTGTAAAGCAAAAGTATTTGCCCTTATTATCACTCTCTGCACAGAAAATAAAAAAAAGCGTTTACCTTTGATTTTCCTTATCCTAATGTTAAGAATTTACTCTAACACTTGTGTTTTTTTTCTTAATTGTTGACTCATCTACTCCTTTTATTAATAAACAGGGCACTGGATACGGTTGACGTAGACACATGGCCAGGGATTTAAATCCTATCCTGTTTAGACCTGCAAGTGGCTGCTGCGAGTGCAAGAGAGAGAGAGGGAGAGAGAGAAAGAGAGTGGCGCGAGTGCAGAGAGAGAGAGAGGGAGAGAGAGAAAGAGAGTGCGCTCAGACAATGAACAGCGCGTTGATTCATGTAAAAAAAAAAATCTTTACAATGCGAGATTCACGATTAACTTGTAATTCACGAAATATGGCACTTAATTTTGTTTTGAATTTTACTCCCTAAATATCTCTATGCTTTATGCAATGGCACATAAAAGAGGCTAAGGTTAAAATTTTCTCTCTCTCTAGTCTATCGGCATACACGTAGTCAATTTCCTATAGCTATAATGGCAGTCAGATTTTATGTACCCCTAACTAAAATACCTAGTTCTACATTAATAACTAGAAAGTAAAATTTACCTTTTTCCAGTTGTGGTGGATTGGGAAACCTTGCTTTTGCTTGCTCATAAAAATATTAAAGGCATTCAGATTCGTTTCTTTTGTGATACCAGTTTTAATTATCGCTACACGACTGGCACAGGAAATGATCATCTCACGATCCTGGCAAGGTCGAAATTTTGTTCTGATCTGCTCGTTCACTCCTAGAAAATGTAGTTTAACACTAAAAAATTTGGCCTTGAATGGAGGAACGAGAGGTCACAACAAAGAAGAGAAAAAACTATGGCCGAAGGCTGATATTACTGAGGTAGGAGGAATTTACATAAAAGCTGGACTTTAGTTTTAAATGCACTACATTTACATTAATTTACATAGGTCCAGGAACTAATAAGGTGGTTGATTGTCGATCCACCGGAAACACATGGCTGGGGGCAACCAGACACGGCGTTCAGTATTTTGCGCAATCGGGTTATTGAAAATGCAATGCTTACTCCTAGGGTTCCCAAGTTCTACCACAATCAGACACAGTGTTTGTCTGCAAAGGTGGGGGGCACACGTGGGCGAGCATTACACACTACTTTATTTCAATCAAAAGTTTAGAGGCCACTCAGAGGGGATGAAAATGACTGGGAATTTACACAGAAAGAACTATTTCGTTGCTTGAATTTACTAGGGGATATTTAGTAGTATCACAAGGGGAGTAATCACAGCATTGAACCAAGATGGGAGGAATGAGAAGCTAAGCAAAGGAGGGGGGAAGTCACCTTGGAAAAATGGAAATGAAATACAGACAAAAGGCAAAACAATTCCCTGGCTGAACAGGAATTTCCTCTCACAGTACCTGGAAATCCTGGGCTTAGTAGTCTTCTTATCTGCTGATATTTCTGTGCACTATGGACATATAAAAATACTTGGGATTCCCTCAGAGATGAGAAAGGGGGAGCAGAGAGGGGCGAAGTGTTGTCTGCAGGGTGAGATAGCAGGGGCTTCTGACATCTCCTAGGTCTAAGGATCTTCTGAGGGCGAACTGCTGGGTTCCTGCCCTTTTAAGACTTCTCCCGGTAAGCGACGCCCAGTCCCTGTGGGGGGTAAATTCAGGAGAGCTAATGGGAGAAGAGATAGATTTCTAGAGAATGGATGCTTTCAGTTCAAAGGGGCAACTTGCATATAGACAAGAATGACTGAATCTTGTTATAAGAGATCTTAACTTCCCTTGGTTTTGGCTTAAAATCTTGAACAATACACACACACACACACACACACACACACACACACACACACACACACACATATATTATATATATATATATATATATATATATATATATATATATATATATATATATTAGGTTGTAGGAAGCCCCCTAAAATTTGGAAACAAATTTAGTTTTCTTTAAGCTCTTGGCGAGCATATTCTCTCCCTCTTTCATAAAGAGGAATAAAATAAGTTGCAAAAATTTAATGGGCTTCCTACAACATAATATTTTAGTGCATGGATACAGTTTTTATAATCTTTTCTATATATATATATATATATATATATATATATATATATGTATGTGTATATGCATGGATACAGTATACTGTATATATATATTATATATATATATAATATATGATATATATATATATATATGTATATATATATATATATATATATATATATATATATATATATATATACATACATATATATATATATATATATATATATATATATATATCTATATATATATATATCATATATATATATATATATATATATATATATATATATATATATATATATATATATACACATCATATATATATATATACTATGTGTGTGTGTATATGTGTTTGTGTCTGTGTGTTTGCTGTATGTCTGTGTGTGTGCATGTGGGTGTATAAAGACGAGCCTTGCTTCTGATGAAGGATGGGTCCTAAGAAGAGACACAGCTATGATCACTGCTACCTTTAATATTTAATTGCAGAATCATAGATGATCATGTGTTCAGGAAATTACTTACACATTATACACTTCATACATATATGCAGAGGGGTTATCACCGTGTCCATTAATCCCTTACATAGATTGCAATATTTACCTTTGTTCTGCACACGCTTATTTACTTACTGGACATTGAGGCCTCTCTTTAAATATCCCTTTGATGCTATTTATCCATCCCTAGCTCTTTCTTCATCTTTGCTATCCTCTCACCTCCTTCGAACCCCACACTCTCCTCACCAGCCAATCATCCAATATTCTCACCCCATGACCAGGCCATCTCAGAATGTTCTGATCCTTCTTTCACCTACACTAAACTTTTTGATTTTGCATATCTCCACATTTATTCATCTTTGAGCTCTTCGTTCTACGTTTCCATAATGTTAAGGGTGCCTTGTCGAACTTGACAAAGGGCCTTTGAGTGTTACCTGAAATAGCAGATGGCATCTCATAGCTAGGCGGAGATTTCCTTCTCTCTCTCTCTCTCTCTCTCTCTCTCTCTCTCTCTCTCACACTCACACACACACACACACCTCCATTTTACCTAGGTGTTTAAATCAAACCCTAACTACAAAAATAGTTTATTTGGCAAACCTAACATTAAATGGAAATAAGCAAAAAATCCGGGTTAAGACCCTTGACTTCAAATAAAATAAAGATGGAAATCAAAGTTTCTTTCCATACACAGTCACTAATTATTTCATCTTGAACTCAGCAAGTCTGTTACACTCAAAGTGATTTGGTCAGTTCCAATACATGATCATTATTACCACATACGCCATTTTAATCGCTCCTTACAATTGAGCATTATTTTCTCCCTTAATAAACATGAGTCCACAGTAACATTCTGTGGAAGAGGAAAATTTCGGCATTAATGGAATAAAAATGGTAACAAAATCACATTTAAAATACGTAAAGAATACTAATAAACAAAAGCATCTGAAAGAGGACAATTCATCAAACTGGTAACATTAGTAATACAATACGTTTCAAAGTTCAACACTTACTCCTCTCAGCTTGGAATCTACAATTTCTAGTGTCCTAGCGATCGACCAAGCGCTAACGATCATAACACCAGAATGAAAAATCTCTCTGTTAGAGGTGTCATAATTTAGCGATTTCGTAACCCACTAACAACCAGATCTGATTTCAACAGGACTAAAAAAATTCCTCTGGAAAAATTCCGTTCTCTGGCACGTGATCTGTATCCAGGTACTTTTCTGAACAATATTTAATCACATGATGAGTTGATTTCTGTTTCCACGTCATCCCTTTTTACGTAGACTTGAACACTGAATCCTTACTGGAATCGTCATTTTACCCACTGTAGAGTCGGCACCAGTCGTCGCTCCTGAGCATAAAATCGCCATTCCCCTTTTCTAAAGTTTTTTATGAGTTGCTTACTGAAACCTTTAAGAAGCCGTTGTCACATTATCGTCCCATTAAACATCCATTTCAACAAAACTATCCCTGAAGCGGATAACCCTTTTGATCAAGAGCAGATGTCTGATGAAGACACATCAACAAGAACAATTTCAACTGATGAAAACTCAGAGCCATCAAACCCTCCTGCTTCTCAGTTACAGGATGACAACTCCTCCAACGATGGAAAGTCAGTTACACCATGCTCTCCTGTAGATGAAGCTGAAGCCAGTGATGAAGGATGGAATGTTGTTTGCAAAAAGAAAAGCAATAAAGGACCCCTTCTTCAAATCAAGTCTCCTGCAGAAAATTCATTGCCACCTCTTCCATTCCTTCTAATCCTAACCCCTGTCAGACTCTAAGGTTGACCATCCTCCTTCCCAGACCCAGCCCTAACATCCTTCTCCTACCCCCTCTGATTTCTCAGACAGTGCCAACCAAGGTCCTAAATCAATCAGAGAAAGTGCTATAACACTTACATTTGAAGGGATCATCATTCTCTCGAACTTCTTACAGGGAAACCTATTGACAGAGAGACACTGCTAAGCTGCATTCAACCTCATCTCATCCAAACCTTCAAACTCAAGCACCTGCAGTTAATTTCGAATAGCAGCTGCCTCACCAAATAACCACATCCCTTTTCTCCAGATGCCTTCACGAGCAGTACAGAGAAGAGCAACATCCCAACTAAGTCACTCTCTAGTGAGCAATACCTAAGTGGCATACAGCCATCCTGAGTAGGTTGCCAACTCTGACAAATTTTCAATAAAGGAAAATAATTAGAAATGTAGCCATATTTTAAAAATTAAGGTTTAAGTGTATCCACAAGTTTGAATATACTTTGACCATACCTTTACACAAGCTTCTAGATTTTAAAGTTATATTTGTTCTGACTTTTGGCGGACTTCAGCAATTGAAATGAAGGACAGTTGCCAACCCTAATCCTGAGTATAAGCAAAATATCATCCATTCACCACATCACCTACATTCATCACACCAAAGGAACTTTGATTCCCATCCTCCTTCTCATGCTCTCCTATTTATTGGGTCCCACTACTTACTTTCATTTCTGGCCCAGTGATTAAAATGAGCCGAATTGTATGATCCAGAGACTAATATAGACACCAATCACCAGTTATGGGCTGCTGAAAAGCAAGATCCCATGTTAGATGAAAGAACTGACTGAATCTATTACTATTACTACTACTACTACTACTTACCGGAACTGCTAGATTGATTAAATACAGCATAACGATTTTCAAAAAACCTGCAAAATGGGTGAATATAGCAAGCATTTATATATTACCAGCATAATCACATATCTACAAAAGAAGAGCTCGGTCCAACTACTAGGAGGTTGCCCTCAACCGCAAATCACACTTATTTACTTCTAAGGTGAAGAATCATAATTAAAGCCATACAAACTTAAGGTGGCAAGGTTCATTGGATTTTAAAACAAAACCACCACCATAACTGTAATAATTATAAACAAAGCATTTAAGGATGAGTATCAACACTAATATATGGTCTAGGAATAGTTCAGCATAGACTGCATTTCCCACACATTGTAACACTGACAATGCTGTAATCTCAACTATAGCCTGCAATTCTATAGGCCCACACTGATAATGCATGTACTACATAAAGATCTTGTTAATGAGTTGAAAACCCTCTAGCGCATGTCGACGACTTGCGTAGCCACTGCCGTATACTCTCCATGAAAGTTATAGATCCCTCCAGAAAGCCAAAGGGGAGGTGATGTGGCACAGTTTTGACAGTGCTTTCTCAATAACTGCTGAGGACAAATTTTCTAATGGCACCTCCATATATGTAGGGTTCAGGAAGTGTCACCTTGGAACAGTTTGCCAGAGTCATGTCATAGTTCAATTAAAAACACATTTACCCTAAAACTACATTCTTCACAACGAACGCTCTGTCTGTCAACAGTCCGTATAACCAATAGCTACCGAGTGAAACTTATCCCTCTATTATATACAAAATGTCAAGTCTCTTTAACATTTTATTTCCCTCTATTATCCCTGCATTATGGGGTTGGTTGCCTGATGCGCCTTCTCCACTGCCTTTTTTCAAAGGCATCATCCTCCACCAAACCTCTTCTTTCCATATTTTCCTTCACTTTATCTCGCAATCTATAATTAGATTGCGAAGGAGATCGAGATGGAGAGAGATAGTAATCTGTCTTCATCTCGATCTTCTTCTTCTAACAGGTTCTTCCCAAGCCATCTTCACGCCCTCCTCATCATCCATCCTCAACACATGCCCATACCATCCCAATCGTGACTTTTATCACCTCTGTAATCTTCGCTGCCTGCCCTTCTTCTTATTTAATCATTTTCCAATTTCTCAAGCAGCGATATTCCTATAGTCCACCTCAGCATCCTCATCACTATTCTCTCAAGCTTTACCACCTCTTTTCTTCTTAGAGCCCATGTTTCCACTCCATACATTAACACTGGTCTTAACACATTGTTATAGTCTCTAACATCACTACTGCATAATTATTACATGTGCTAGAGAAAAAGAAATGTATTATGCAACTATGAAACAGACCCCTACCTACTTATAAGTTGAATTCCTCAGAACTGAATCTAACACCTCCAAAGGCAAAATATCACCTAAATAAAAAAAAATTCCCTTGTAAAATTGCCATTGCCATTTGCATCTGAGATTTAATCTACTCAATAGAAAATTGCAACATATTACAAGTATCCCTGAAAATTTCAACACACCAAAGCAACTTGATGGTACTTCTACATCATGTTCAACTTGAAAAAAAAAGAATTACAAAATACCTGGAAAAACTGAATAAAAAACCTTGATAATGCAAAAGACCCAAAAGATACACGAATTCATTAAAAGAAATCGGAAAAAATTACGCTAAATCCCCACATTTGTCCTCCCTCCCCCCCAAAAAAAAAACACATATACAATTGCTCAACCCCAACTAAGCATTAAACTGTCTTCTTAATTTTCGAAATGTGTGTTGCTTAGTCACCCTAATTTTTTCTTCCAGAACAAGAAACCTATTTCCATTTTTCACTTCAATAATCTGGAACGGGCCTTCGAATTTGTGTCCCAATTCATAATTTAATTGATTTCTGATATTAGTCTTCAAAAATACCTTATCCCCAACTGCAACTTTTACGCCGTCTGATATTGCATTACTTCCCTCAACCTTTTCTTGAGTCTTCAACTCAAGATTATTACTAAGACGTGCATGTCTCTCTTTAGCCGTAGCAATTAACTACATTATTATATCATCACAACAAGAAGGTATAGACAACAAATCAAATGCTCCTCGAGCTAGATAACCAAACAATGCTTCAACAGGTGACACACCAATCGTGACACTAACTATTCTATTTATGCCATGTTGAACGACATCTGTATATCTATCCCAATACTTATCATTGCCAGCCACTGTGACTCTAAGAGCCTCGAGCACTTTCCTATTGACTCGTTCACACAACCCATTAGCTTCTGGCCCATACGGAATCATATTTACTTTCTGTATCCCCATTATTTCTGCAAGGCTCTCTATGTTCAATTCACAAATTCTGTCCTATTACCTGTAAAGCACCACTGGAGTTCTGTAACAGCAAATATATCCATTGAAAAATGCTATAGCACCTCTGCCATTTTATTCTTTAATGGAGAAACCTCCACAAACCCTGTCACATCATCTATAACTACTAACAAATACCTGTAACCATACCTGGGTCACAAAAATAATTGTCAATAGATCCATATGCAACCTTTGAAAGGCCTGGTAGTGATAGGAAAAGACCCCAATTTACAAGAAGTAACCCTCGCTAGCCTGCATGCATTACAGACTGAACATCCCTTCACAAAGTCTCCACTGAGGAAAGCATATTTTTCCAAAACAACTTTTCATGCACTCTCTGATACGTCTTCTCAGTCCCCAAAAGTGAACTACCAAACTTATAATAAACAAAAACAATGTACAGAACTACTGGAATTAATTCTCTATGCATCACGACCTGTGTCGTATCCCCTTTACCTTCATTACTGCTCAACTTATATTTAATATTCCTCACCAACAAATTACCCTCTAATCCCTGACGACAAAAAAAGCAACTTATAACCCTTTTCACAAATTCACCTCTAAGAAACGTCTTTACCATCATCTTGTTTCTTTTCCACTAAGCTAATATCCCAGTCTACGCACTCACCAGTTACAATGCACACATGGTCACCCTCCATATCCGTAAAAGTCCTACTAAGAGCATCCGCTACCACTTTATGTTTGCCCTCAATATATTTGAGCTTAGCATCGAAATTGTCAAAAACCACCTAGCCCTCTAGGAGAAAGACCTGGCTTATCAAAAAGATCCAACAACAGCTTATGATCCATAAGAACTTTCACTTTAGTCGCCATTAACATTGAACCAAACTAGATACCACAACAAAAGCTTCTTTGCCAACCATAGCCATTAACCTTACATTACTCCCTCGTGTTTTAAACTTTCTGCTCAAAAACTTCTTGGATACAATTTACCCTTAAATTTTTGCATGTTAAGCAAGCACCTATCCCTTCATGACTGGCATCTGTCACTAATGTGAACGGTAAATCAAAATCAGAGAACATCAAAACTGGACTCATTAAAGCATCTTTGACTATCTGAAAGTCTATCTGCTGCTCCTCGCCCCAACGAAAATTGTACTCATCTCTCAATACATCAATCAAAAGAGCTGAAAACTGGCTTAGCAGCCCCTTCATACACTCCAGACTTTGCTTCCATATGCCTCAGAGCTATCACGCACATCCTGCAACCTCTATGTTCCACCTACTGCTGACGTCTTCGCTCTCCCTGCCATCGTCCGAAATGAAAGTTGAATCGCAGTAGATGGAAGGAAGAGTGAGTAATTTGATATAAAAGTCGATCTTGAATAACGTCGCAATATTATGACTCCATAAGCTATTACCCTGTATATTGTTTTATTTGGGTGATGTTTCCTGTCTTTTAATCTAGATCCCAATAGAAACTCATCTTCTAGCTCTTAGAGAGAGATGAAACCATAAAACCTTTTTAATAGTTTCTTCTAATATCATATCAGACTGTCAATGGGTATAGAATTTATTAATGCACATGAACTACCAGACTTAAGATACGGACAGTACAAGATATAAAGCTATATTGTGCGCAAGGTTTATTACCTCATGTCTAGATATAAGTTGTTAAACTCTTTCTCTCTCATACTATTAGATACAAAATAAAAATTTTAATGAGAAATGCCGGAGTGGCAGAAATAGCCGGGAATGATTCGATTTTATTTGATAACTTTCCAATTGTTAGCTTTATCCATGTTTTCTGTTATTTCAAAGGATGAGTTAGCTTTAGCCTTCTGTCAATTGTTATTGACCAAAATGATAGACTCAAGAAAGAGAGAGAGAGAGAGAGAGAGAGAGAGAGAGAGAGAGAGAGAGAGAGAGAGAGAGAGAGAGAGAGAGAGAGAGAGAGAGATTAAAAAAACCGTTTAATTCTAGAACAACTTCAATTTTGCGACAAATGTCTTTTTGAAAAATATTGCCCTCTTATATTTGTGTATGTGTGTACGTAAATGTGTACATATGTATGCGTGTGTGTCTGTGTTCTAGATGGCTTGCGTTGTTTATTTGCGTCCAGTTCAATGAACATCTTACTAAATACAAGCAATTTAGTTGTTATGAAGTCGATGGAAAAATAACATTAACTTTAGAGTTCATATATTTCTTACAAAACCACTTTAATGTTGGCAGTAAGATATCTTGAAAAAATGCTGGTGGTTAAATATTATCTTGAGGAACGAAGTTGGAACCAATAGCATACTCAAGTTTATTCTGGTAATCCGTAATATGCTGTCGTTTGAAACTAAGAATGTTTCAGATCTCCCTCCGTCGTCCCGTTCTTTTCACCATAACGATTTGCCGGTTCCTAAAACTGCGTATGCATTATAAATTCTAACTCTAAAGCGTCCTCTTTGTCTCTGTGTGACTCTTCTTTCCCCATTCCCTGAGTATGATGACGTCACGGATAAATGATAAGTGACGTGAACGTGTAAAGAGGCTCCGACGATAACGACCCTAACAACCCCTCGACGCCGGACAATCCGTTCTGACCAACAGGAAATTACCGCTCTTATTCAACTTTCATCTCTCCTCGCGTCCCATTCTGTATTATCTCTTGTTATTCAGCTCTCTCTCTCTCTCTCTCTCTCTCTCTCTCTCTCTCTTGCTACCATTCTTGTATCAGTTTGAAGTAGGTCATTAATGAGCATTATTTTCTATTCACTGACCTGATTGTTATTTGTTGGATGTTCAACATAATATTCCATTTCATCAAACGAACATTTGAAATTCATATCAGTTTCTTTGAGAGAAAATGAAGAGATCTCATATATATATATATATATATATATATATATATATATATATATATATATATATATATATATTTTATATAAAATATGAATTTTTATGCGATAAAATGATAAACATACTGCAAAGCAAACGCTGGTCTTCGCTAATAATAGGATATCATGAATGAATAAAATCCACTAAAGCCCTATTCAAATGGGCTTTTGCAGTTTCACTACGTAAAAGGGATAAAACTGCGAAGTAATTCTGGAAATCAAGACGAATATGCGGTTTTTTGTGTTGAATTTGCGGCATCGTGGTTTCTCTCTCTCTCTCTCTCTCTCTCTCTCTCTCAAAACAAATTTATATGCACTGTAAATGACGAATGAATATATCTTGGAAGGTTGCAATTGGGAATTCTCTCTCTCTCTCTCTCTCTCTCTCTCTCTCTCTCTCTCTCTCTGTCTGCATGCAAATAATCTCTCCATTCGTCTCAAATGTTTTGACAGGAATCGAGGAAATGAAATGTGACTATCTTGGCTTCCATTTCCTGAGTGGGTCTCTTCCTCCATCACCTCATGGCTCACGGCTCCCATGAACCTGCGCTCTCCTCTGGCTCTCGCGTTGACCCCCCTCAGCGCTTCCGGTTCATGTCGGCTGCCGAAATTGCAAAGTTTGGGTTTTCAGTTTTCTTATCTCTTTTGGATGCTTCTCTTTAGAGAGGTCTCTCGTCAACTTTTGTTGTATGGAGTTATCGCTCGTTCCGTTTATGGTCTTTACTTTTTTTTTTCTTTTTTTACTGTTTTTGTGTTTAAGAAGGTTTGTCATCTCCTCATTTGCTTGCAGTTGACGCCCGTTATCGTGATACTTTTAGTTTTCTTTAATAAGTGTTCAAGGAGAAGGGGAAAGTGGGAATATGTCAAAAAGTCCCCAGCCTATGTGCATACCCCCTTCACATGGTACCAAAACTCAACAGAACATGGTGCTTGAGAGGGGACTACAGGCAACTAAACGTCAAAATGAAGCCAGATAAATACTTGTAGCCAAACATATACCTTATTTTATGTTTCAAATAAATTTCAAAAAATTATTTCCTGTGCCATTTTTTCCTATTTCCTGTGCCATTTTTTCCTATTTTTTAACTTGTGCCATTTTTTCATGTGCCATTTTTTTCCTGTGCCATTTTTACCGTGCCATTTTTTCCTGTGCCATTATTACCATGCACCATAGCAGCCATAACAAACCAGATGAACAAAGCAAAGATCTCCACCAAAATAGACCTACTGAAGGGATACTTCTAAGTCCTAGTAACTGTGAAGGAAGATATAGAGAAGGCTGCAATCATCACCCGCTTCAACACATACATGTTCAATTACAGCTGTTTCGATCTTCACAAAGCAAGGGCAACCTCTGGAAGAATGATGGACAAACTACTTAGCAACCTTCCTTCTGGGTGGTCTACATTGACGATATCCTTATATTAGCACCAACTTCAAGCACCATCTGAAAGACGTCAATTAGTACTACAAATATTAAAAGAAAATGGACTCAGAATAAGGACAAATGCAAATCGGCAAAAAAAAAATTGTAGAATTCCTGGGAGATCGAATAAGCCCAGAAGGCATTATACCGCTTTCCAGAAAAAGTTAAAGCAATCACCGACTTCCCCAAACCAACAACATTTAAAGCAGTGCAAGAATTTTCAATACTAATCAACTACTACCACAGATTCATACCTAGCATTGTTAAAGTCAATAATATGAGCCCCACATTTGAATGCCTGCAAGGAAAACATAAAAAGTTAAATTGGTCAGAAAATCAAGATAATGCTTTTCTTTAAGCAAAACAAGCAGTAACCTCTACAACCACATCAATTTTTCCTATAACCCATAGGTCCCTCACATTGACAACAGACGCAAGTAACATGAGATGGGTACCATATTTGAGCAGGACACACATGATGGTCATCGCCAGCTGGAGTTCTTCAGCAAGAGGTTAGTCACAGCGGACAAAAGTGTTCCATTTTTGGGAGGGAGGTCCTAGCAGTCTACAAAGACATCCGTCACTTCCATGCAAACAGATCATCAACCTTTTGTGAATGTCTTCACAAAGCCAGCAGATGCACTATCGAGAAACTGCAGTAATGCCATCCAGCTCAGGATAGCCTGTCCCGAAATAGTAGAAGCACAAAGAGATGACATACACCTACCGAACCTATAGCAGGATACCTTAAATGGACCAATCTGTCAGTCATTAGTGGAGAGACAACCATCCCCTGTGAAACAAGTACCGGACACCCTCGGCCCTACCTGCCAGAAGGCCTAAGAAGAAAGACCTTCACACTTGACATAACCTGTACCACTACTGAGCTGTCAACCACCTGAATCATAGTAGATCATCTGGTGGGGATTAAAAAGGGATGAAAAAACTGGATAAGAACATACATCCTGTGTCAAATGTCAAAAATCACGAGACACATTAAGAGTGAAATAGGAGAGTTCCTCACAATACATTGCCAACTTGCAAACATCCATGTTGGATTAGTGGGATCACTACCTGCCTCTGAGGGGTACAAATACTGGCTCACCATCATAGACAGAAAAATACCAGGTGGTCTGGAGCAATACCAGTACTGTGACAGATGGGGCAGCTGGCACAGAGTCCTGCAGATCATCGTGAGCATCAAGGGAGCCAATATCATGTCCGCCCCATGGAATGCCCTAGCTGACAGTTTGGGGACAAAGATAACACACATGACGGCCTACAATCCAGTAGCTAATGGCATCATTGAAAGGTTACACCGGTCGTTAAAAGCATCACTCACTGCCAGATGTCAAGACGGGAGCTAGAGAAAGGAGTTCCTGTGGGCCTTACTGGGCCTAAGAACGACATCATATACATTATTCAATGCATCTCCAACAGAAATCTTATATAGCTAAGCACTAACATTGCCAACAGAAGCCTTTCAAGATCAAATGAGCCGAACATCCCTATCTGGAACCTGAAAAGCAGTAGAATTGCTAATGCTAGCTACCACATTTCCAGAAAGATGTATGCCCCGAGTGAGCTGCAGAATGCAAAATATGCGTTCATACAGGTAAATGTACACAGAGCCCCTATCTTCCCAGCCTACTTAGGACCATACTACATCATCCAGAGACGACACAAGGCCTACCAGATGACAGTAGACAGCAGGGCAAAGTGGGTTTCCATTGATTGCCTAAAGCTAGCATACATACCGAACATCGACCTATGACCGTAATCCTCTCCAAGGGACCCACACACTTTCATTGCACTGGCCAGTTAATCTCACAACAAGAAATCTGCATGCCAACTGTGGAGACAAGAGGCACAGCATATGTCACACATCTTTTGTACACAATCTTTTATATATATGTATTTCCTTTATTATTATTTTCATATTAATTGTATCATTATCATCAGACACATTGAAATGTCAGCTTTTCAGCCATAAGTAACTTAACTTAAGTCCTGTATTGTGTATCAGTTGTTATGCATATTTCCATCTGTCAACAAACACAAGTGATTGTGTTTAATCTCTGTTTCTGTTTGCCTGATGTCAGGTGCTACATTTCTGCTAAAATGTTTCTGTTTGTTGCATGAATAAATCAGTAAGTTTGCAGGCGCTTCCTCTTACTCACGCCTTCACTACAAGTACTAAAAATATGATAATAGCTGAATTGGTGAGAGGACGACAGTCTGAAGGTATGTCTACTCATTACCTATTTGAAGTGAAAATGAGAAAAGGAGGAAGTTTTATTTAAAGTAGAGGGAATAAAAAGGTAGCTATGAATATATTCAAACCATTAGGGATGGGCCTTGAACATAATCAGTGAAGCATTGAGCCAATAAAAATAATAATTCTCAGCTGGGTTTGGTCAAGAGATGCCAGATTGTCGAGGAGGATCCTGGAATTGCATGAAAAATTTTCCGTTTTCTATTTCGATTATTTTTGTCTCAAATTCCTTTAATTTTCCTATATAAAATATTCACTTGATTTGTTTGGCAGTTATCAATAATCAACTCGTAATCAGATGCATGTAAAACAGTAAACACCAAGAGATGGTATGCACATTTAACAATTTTCATGTATAATATCTATAGTATATACGATAGCTCTAGTCTCAGAATGGTCTCCCTTGCCAGGGTAAATTTCATAAGATGAGAGACGGCTTATATGAGAAAGGTTGATGATGAATTGATTCGGCAAATTAATTGTGAATTTTCAATTATCTGCTTGAGTATAGAGTCATTGGTAACTGCCAGAAATGGATCAGAGACGGATGAATAAAAAATAACATTATGGGGTTAGTGACATGAAGGATTGGTGAATGGAAAAGGGGGAAAACTGTAAAATACTAGGTAAAATATATATAAAGGTATACCTGATAGATGAAGGGAGAAGACAATGACAAAAGGTGGCAGATTTTGAACAGGAGTGCATATGAGCAGGAACTTTTGGCAAAATCAGCTCCAGACAGGCTGGTGAAATCAATTAACTGTCGATAAAAAATGAGTACAATGTAGAGTGGTTTATGTTTGCAGATGATACCGTGTTATTTAGAGATCGTATAGAGATACTGAAGACGCGAACAGGAAACCGACAGTCCTTGTAAAAGCAAGGGTGTAAAGTTAAGTGGAAAACAGGAAGATATCAGTACATTAAACGTGAGTAAAGATGGTGGCGTCGTGGAAATGATCCATTCATAAGTGTATAAGAAAGCAGATATAATGGTTGACATTAAGATGGAAGAAGAGGTAATTCACAGAATACGTCAAGCGAGGGTGGTAGTAAAAGTTCTGCATAATGTTGAATACAGAAGAATGATCAGAGACGCAAAGGTTTGTATGAATAAAAGGATTTTTAGTAAACGCTCCCCTAGAGAAGCAAAATTAGTAAGTTTACTGGCAAGGATAGAAAAAATGTTGAAGTTAATGAGAGGAATTGCCTTCCTTGTACATACAAGAGAGGAAGGGGGTGATGTATGACGATTTGGCAAAAAACTTCTAACAGGTGGAAGTTGATACCAATGTGTTTTTGAGAGCATGAATATAATAGACTAATTTCAAAACTGAAGAAGGAGAAGGGTCCTTAATATTGCTGAATTTTCTATGGGTTAAAGGTGTGATAGAAGAACCTTGAAATCCAAGACCTGGACAGTCTTTGCAAGATAACTGTAACAGCATGTTTGCAGAGGTCATATATATATATATATATATATATATATATATATATATATATATATGTGTGTGTGTGTGTGTGTGTGTGTGTGTGTGTGTGTGTGTGTGTGTGTGGCGCGCGCGTTTGTGTATGTGGCTGCACAGGCTCTTGTTTTGGTATTTTGCATATGTGTGCAGGTATAAAGACGTAAGAAAAATAGTTTCAGCTGCCACACCCATGTGCATTTTATTGCATGGCATGCACGAATCTGTATTCATACACGAATAACATGCAAATTACAAACGAAATTTAGTTCGCCTACCGGTAGTTCCAGCATTAAACTCACTAATATCAATAACCCCATGATTCCAATGACAATAATCGCCATTACATCTTCCAAGAAGTAGCTTCTTGCATTGTAATTCGAGCTTTGCTGCATGTAGAGTGGTCCAGAAAATTTACTCACCTGTTTCCCGTCATAACACCGGTAATTAACTGTGTGTTATGCACCATTATTTCTGATTGCCAGCGGAGTACTACATTATTTTGTTTCCTAATTATTTAATGACTCGCCGTGATAGCCACTCATGACTCGTAAGAATTAACTCCGAGACCTACTGACTGTCTAATACATGCTAATGCGGCCTCCTCCTGTATATCTTAATGTAAATAGGTAGACGGATGCCCGTCCAATTTCTCTAACGTCGTTTTTTTTTCTTCCCCCCGCCGGGGTATCCATGAGTTTGATAGTTCTCGATGACACTGTTACACATAAGACACTTTCAAAGTTTTTTTTTTTTATATGATTTACGACGACACAGTTCCGCAATCGGGAAGCATAAAATTCCCGATGATTCTGTTCCATAAACAAGATCCTCATAGGTCATTACATTCACTTATAGCATAAAACAAATCTTAAGCACACTGATTACAATATTTATTACATAACTGCATATTTAAATGTTATTAAAATTGATATATTGCCATGAAAAAAGAAGAAGAAATTAACTGATGTATGGCTATATTTTCTTTATGGGTTTATCGATATTTGCTTACATATTACTTTTCGTTATTTAATTTCCAAATACTTGTCCAATTTCTAGGAAATCTCTTCGGAATAAAGGGTTCTTCAAAGTTCATCCTTATCCTCTCTCTCTCTCTCTCTCTCTCTCTCTCTCTCTCTCTCTCTCCTCTCTCTTCTATCTGGTCCCGTCGTCTGCATCTTAGTGGAAATATTACATTTGAAAAATAGGAAA
>NC_061100.1:75638512-75658512 GCF_015104395.2 Macrobrachium nipponense | reverse complement strand
CTACCCGAGTTTAAGTTCCTCTAACGTATTCTTGAGTAGAATATAACTTCAGTTTTTATTTCTTGGCCTCATGAAGAATCAATTATTCTCAGGATTTCGCATCTCTCTCTCTCTCTCTCTCTCTCTCTCGCTCTCTCTTCTCTCTCTCTCTCTCTCGTCTTCTCTCTCTCTAATATATAATAATATATATATATATAACAATATATATATATATCTATATATATATGTATATATATAATATATATATACAATATATATGTATATAATATATACATATATATATATATATATATATATCATATATATATATATAATATATTATATATATATATATATAATATGATATATATATATAATATATAACTATATATATATATATATATATATATTATCTTATTATATATGCATAATATTACATATATTAGATATATATTATATATTATATATATATATATTATATATATATATTATACTATATATACATCATATATTATATAAAAAAATATATATAATATATATTATATATATATTAATATATGCAATTAGTATTAATATATATATATATATATATATATATATTTATAACAATATATATTATATATATTATAATAATAATATATATATCTATATTATATATTATATTATTATATTATATATATTATATGATATTATATATATAGAAAGATATATATATATATATATATATATATATATATATATATATATATATATATAATATATCATCATTTCCTTTTGGTCTGACCCCGAATGAAGAGGAGGCCGTCTTTACAATCCATATAAAGATAGAGAAAAACTATATTCAATTTATGATGGACTGAAAAGCTTCAAACAAGCAAAACTTCTAATTCCTGACAACACACTGGACATTTCAGGTATACCGAGTAAAAACAGTATAATGCATGAATAATCTAAATGATTTTTCTTTTAAGATTTCTAATTTTTTCACTCCTTTACATAGAATAAGTTTATGGTGCTGTTAAACGAACATAGAGCTTTTCCTGTCAAATGTAATCACCGTTAATTATAGACTTATTGTCAAAGACCGCTTTGACTTCCTCTTTTCGTCAACCATTTATTGTTAATCGTTGTAGTAGTGGTCGCAGAATTTCTTACAATATTGAATTCCGTCATAATAACAGGTGAACCTTAATATTATAGTGATGAAACTGATTGCACTAAAAAGCAGAGTCAAGCCTCTCTCTCTCCCTCTCATATACACGTAACTAAGAGATCATTTTACTTTCCATATAGACATGATTGTTATTCATAAATACTCGTAGGCAGAGATTTTCGTACAATTCTGTATTTAGTCCTGATTCTATTGAACGAGTAACTTGAATTGTTTTTAAATGTTTTTCCTATTTAATAAGTGATTTGCGTCAAAGGCTGTTCATCAGACGAACCTTTTATTGCATAAGATAAACCTTATGGTTCTAAAGAAAACTAACTGGGGAATGACTTACAGAAGCTAGGAAAAACATTTAGATAAATGTAATTGAAAATTGGAATAAACTTATTTTACGTCTGGCATAAGGTACCAGCAAAAACAGCCTGGTATTAATGAGAAGCTAAGACGTTATAAAAAAATTCTTCCATTAGATACAGACACACACACACACACACACACACACACACACACACACACACATATATAGATATATATATATATATATATATATATATATATTATATGATACGTAATCACTTTTCTTACTTAGGTAAGCAACCAGAAAAAGTAGTCTTAAGAAGTAATAAAACAAATATTAAACTGGAACTCTCCGCTGTTCTCCGAAAACGATAGTAAACCAAATGACTTAATGCGAATTCCTCCCGTACCGCAATGGCATTCCGTCCATTAACGCACTTCTTTGTGTAGTACATTTAACAAGCACTTAACGTCACTGAGGACAAATACTTCACCTTCCCAAAGCCAGGAGTTCCTCAAGGCTCTTTCCTGCAGATTAATGACGCATATTTTGCTATTTTGTTCACTTCCTGTTAGTCCTCTTTCTCTCTAGGATCAGCTGTTGTAGTCCTTCGAGAATAATGATTACGATAAGTGACAGTTACCACGTTTAGCTAAAGGAAGTACGTTGATCACCATTTTACAAATAAACCTACGATAACTGTGAAGTACAGAACGGAAGATAATTAACATCTATCATCATCTACAGTGGCAATTTTACCACTTAAAGATAGACTAATGTTTGTCTTTCTTTCTGTTGGATTTTGACATACAAAAGAACCTACTTAAATGACATGTTTTCCACTGCATCCTCTTTGCAGAGACCAATAAATCTGTTTTCAACATTATCCAAGATTTTCTTGCACTTATTTTAAAGACCAACGATATGGATGATATGAAAGCTGGTTAACTTTATTCATTCCTCGTCCTGCTCATTGTGCCCTCTACTTGTACCTTTTCCTTGTTGGTGCTGGCAGCTTCCTGGATGCTCTGATCAACTGAATCCATCTGCATCGGCCTGGGTGCACAGCTGCTCTTCACTGGCCCTGGCTAATATGAGCAACTGTATAGTACTTGACATTATTTGACAAATGTGGTTGTTGTTAACATCAACTTTACTCGGGGTATTTTCCTGCAGAGGTATGATTACTACTTCATTTTAATATACCAACGAGCACGTCGACGTGCCAGAATACTAACATCTGTTATCGTAAATATTACTATTGTTATTGACATTTTATTTATCTATTTATCTATTTATTTATCTACTTATTTTTTGGTCTATCACAATCCTCCAATTCGATTGGGTGGTATTTATAATGTGGGGTTCCGGGTTGCATCCTACCTCCTTAGGAGGCCATCACTTTTCTTACTATGTACGCTGTTTCTAGGAGCACACTCTTCTGCATGAGTCCTGGAGTTACTTCAGTCTCTAAGTTTTTTCAGATTACTTTTCAGGGATCTTGGGATCATGCATAATGTTCCTATAATTATGGGTACAATTTCCACTGGCTTATCCCATATCCTTCTTATTTCTATTTTCAGGTCTTGATACTTATCCATTTTTTCCTTTTTTTCTCTTAAACTTTGGTGCCACATGGTATTGCAACATCAATGAGTGATATTTTCTTCTTGATTTTGTCAATCAATGTCACGTCTGGTCTATTTGCACGTATCACCCTATCTGTTCTGATACCATGGTCCCAGAGGAACTTTGCCTGATTGTTTTCTATCACTCCTTCAGGTTGGTGCTCGTGCCACTTATTACTGCAAAGTAGTTGGTGTTTCTTGCACAGGCTCCAGTGGAGGGCTTTTGCCACTGAATCATGCTTCTTTTTGTACTGGTTCTGTTGAAGTGCCAGACATTCACTTGCTATGTGGCTTATGGTCTCGTTTTTCATATTGCACTTCCTGCATATGGGTGAGATGTTATTTCCATCTATGGTTCTTTGTACATATCTGTCTCTTATGGCCTGATCTTGTGCTGCTGTTATCATTCCTTTTGTTTCTTTCTTGAGTTCTCCCTTCTGTAGCCACTGTCATGTTTCATCACTTTCCAGATTTTTAGACTGTCTCATGTATTGTCCGTGCATTGGTTTGTTTGTCATTCTCCTGTCACTGTATATTTTTGGGTCTTCATCTACTTTTATCAGTCCTTCTCCCCATTGCATTCTGGAGCCTCTCATCCTCACTGGTTTTCAGATATTGCCCCAGTGCTCTGTTCTCGATGTTGACACAGTCCTCAATGCTTAGTAGTCCTCTCCCTCCTTCCTTTTGTGTTATGTATAGTCTGTTCATATTTGCTCTTGGGTGTGGTGTATTGACATATGTTTCCTATTTTTTCTGGTCTATGCTGCGGAGTTCTGCCTTCGTCCATTCCACTACTCCTGAGCTGTATCTGATTACTGGTACTTCCCATGCGTTTATGGCTTTTATCATATTTCTGGTATTGAGTTTTTACTTGAGAATCGCATTAAGTCTCTTTGCATATTCTTTCCTAACCATGTCCTTCATCTCTTGGTGTTTTATATCTCTCCTTCCATTGTTCCCATGTATTTGCATCCTGTCTCATCTATTTTGCCTCTTTTCTTGAGTTGGTACCCAGCCTCCATCTTCTGCAGTACTTTTGTCATGGGAATCATGGCTACTAAGAAGAGTAGTGGGGACAGTGAGTCGCCCTGGAAGATTCCTCTCCTGATATTGACCTCTGCTAGTCTTATTCCAGATTTTGTAAGCATTGTATTCCAGTTGCACATTGTATTTTTTAGGAAGCTGATGGTGTTTTCCTCTGCCCCATATATTTTCAGGCATTCTATTAACCATGTGTGTTGTATCATGTTGAAGGCTTTCTTATAGTCAATCAGTGCCATGCTTAGGTCGGTTTTCCTTCTCTTACTGTTCTTCATTGCCATTTTGTCTATCAGGAGCTGGGCTTTTGTGCCCCTACCCTTCCTTCTGCAGCCTTTCTGTTGGTGGGTAATGGTGTTTGCATCCGTTAGGTAGTTGTATAGCCTTTTACTGATGATACCTGTTAGTAACATCCACATTATTGTTAGCCAGGTGATAGGCCTGTAGTTATTGGTAGCCAGGTGATAGACCTGTAGTTACTGGCTATATTTCCTTTGCTCTTGTCTTTCTGTACTAAGGATGTTCTTCCTATGGTCATCAATTTGGGTGCATAGTCATTTGTGATGCAATGCTGGAGTTGTTCTGCTATTCGTGGGTGTAGGGCCTTGAAGTTTTTGAGCCAGTATCCATGGACTTCATCAGGACCTGGGGCTTTCCAGTTTGGCATTTGCTTTAGTTGGTGTCTGATTGTGTCTGTCACGGTCTAAGTAAATCTTTGTTTTATTCTCCCCGTTTCTTCTGCCTTGAGTTCCTCGAGCCATGTTGTATGTTTGTTGTGCGATACCATATGGATTGCTCCATATGGTTGTCTTCCCCTCTTAGTTGGCTGTATAGTCTTTTCTGGTTGGTTCCAAATAGTTTGTTCTATTGGTATTCCTTATTCCTGTTCATGTGCCGTTGGATCTAATGTGTTTTGGCCTTAAGCCTCTGTTTTACATCTTCTATTGTGTTGTTTAGTCCCTTTTCTTGTACTTTGTATTTCTCATTCAGTTCCTCCCTTGTTTTCTTGCTTTTTAGCCTTTTTTCTGCTCTCTCTTTCAGTTTACTCAAGTCAGATTTCATCACCATGATTTGCTTTTCCAGGTGCCTTTTCCAAGGCAGTTGCTGTTTTGCTTTCTGCTGAGTTGGTTGTGCTGGTGGTGTTGGTGTTTGTATCTCCATGTGTTCTGCTACTAGGCTTGCTCCTGCATATGCCAGGCTATTTGTTTCTGTGATACTGGTGGTGTGAATTACTCTCATTATATCACTGACTTTACTTGTTTTCTCCCTTAATTTCTTTGTGTTGTAGGCTTTCATGGAGAGGGATCTTTGTTCTCTCTGTATCTGGCTTCATCCACTGTCTCATCTTTTCTATCCATTCCATCCTCTCTGTTACTTTCCAGTTCCTCTCTTTCTGTTGGTGAGAACCAGTTCCTTTTCTTACTTTATGTTCCTAACTTTGTCTGCCAGCCTCTGCTCTGTTTTGGGGTGTTAGTTCTCTCATTCCAGATGTTGATCAACCTTCTTCTATATCCTCTCTCCGTCGGGTTGCTTCTGATGTAGCATCTCCATATTTCTTGTCCATGTCTTCTTCTGGTTTGCTGCCGTTGTGGTGGTCAGTTGCTGTATGACGACCTCCAAGTACCTGACCATCTTCCCTTCAATGGGGCTGCATACCTGTTGCCAGGGTTTCAATTTACGTCGTTGTCGTTTAATCCTTCATTTCTTTCCATCCTTGCTGAGTTTTGCTATTTAATCCATAGCTGGACCCTACCCCATCGGGAATAGGTACTTATTTACAGCTGAGAAAACTGAGGAAATTGTGGTAAAGATCCTTTCCAAAGGAATCAACGCCGATGAGAGCTGTCACCCATCCAACGACTGACCAGCTCCAATGTTGCTTAACCAGTCCATTGACGACCTAACCCATTCTGCCCCTGCGCCACATATTATTATTATTATTATTATTATTATTATTATTATTATTATTAATTATTGTCGACAAGGTTAATTCTCAAAAAGGCTCAGAAATGTCTTTTCCAGAACCTTAACTTACAGTTCGTCCATTCACAATAATTTTTATGTCTGTTTTATTGACCTCAAAAATTCCAGCAGTCCAGAGCAGGAGAATATCTTTGGAAGTCACCTCGATCAGGCATTCTGCTCGTCAAGATTATACAGTATAGGGTTAAGGGGTCATATTTTAAAGCGGTACCTTCTTACAGTGGAAAAAAAATTCGATTAGACTGATGATGTTTAAAGTTTTAGAAATATTGATAAAATCAGATGAATTTACTCTGCTTTACCTACAAAACTTAAATTTCCGTCCTTTTTAAACTGATTATCTCTTAGAGTGTATAGAACTCTATGCTTTACCTTTAACTTACTTATCATAATTTTATTTCAATGGGCATTTCATTAAACAAGCATAAATAAATATAAAAAACGTTCGTTCTGTAATTATATACATGAAAGTGTCTTGTTTACGACTGAAAACATCATGTTAATATCTTGGTCTGCCATGATCGTCACTATGAGTATAGAAATAGCATGACTTGGTGTTTTTTTTAAACTTATTTATCGATCTACAGTATAATGATAATATTAATAACTTCTGTAAGCCCCCTTTCTGGTATAATAAATATGGCATAGTTGTACCCCTGGCTTCATTCACTTTTGAAAAACGATGCAAACCCATACCGAAACGTCAAGGAATAAATGAACTTAGTACAGCTGTTTTATAATTCACCCGATGCCACAAAGAAACTAATGCGAGAGAATGAGAAACTACAATGCAAATAGAAGACCGTTCTATTCAATAAAACAACAATAATAATGATAATAATAATACGAGAGAATCATGAAACAAAATAGACATTGATAACATCATGCATGTCCAAGTCTTAGACGAAGTTTATGTTGTCAACGCACATTGTAAAACCTAATCTCATTACCCTAAACCTAAACGTATGGTAACACAAATCGACAAAGCAGAAGACGCCTTTCCTAATCGCCCGGAAATAAATTGAAGACGGGAATGCGAGACACAGCCTCTTTTCGAGAAATAAATATGTGGTTAGCCGCAGGAAATCTACGACTTTGAAAGCGGGCGATGTGAAGGGGCGAGAGGAATAAAGACATAAAAGAGAAAGGGGGAACAGAGAGAGAGAGAGAGAAGGATAGGGATAAGAGAAGAAAAGGGGCTTATTTCTGGTCAATTTGAGACGATGGGTTTAGCTTTGTTATGAGGTTTTTAGAGGTTGATGTCGTCCAACCCCTTTCTGTTATGCGTGTGAGATCAAAAAGCTCTTTGCGTTCGGGGATTGATGATCATCTGCCCGGAGCGAACACTAAGTGCTGACTGCATTGTGTCTCCCCGCTTGTTTGGGTTGATTAGTTTGTGTTCAGAAACAAGTACCTTCTTAAAAGATAATTAATTGATATCTCGACATACACACATGCGCGCGCACACACACACACACACACACACACACACACACACACACACACACACACACATATATATATATATATATATATATATATATATATATATATAATATATGAAAAAAGTAGTTTGAAGGTATATTCTTTACCCGCTCTTTCTTTTCTATGCTTTGTGCAAGCGTGTATGCACTGATGTGATGTGCACGCACACATACATACGCATGCATACAAACACCAGACGCGCATTTTTAATATTCTGGCGTAAACTCCCGCAGAAACATTTGTATATAGAAAGCAAATCCGACTATACTAAGGATCGTATGCTCTATATAAACATGGTCCCAATAATACCTTAAAGAGTTCCTTTTTTTTTCTTTTGTCAATTTACTTATCTATTACATATTACAGTCGATTAATAAATCAAAATAATGCCAAGGAAACAAGTACCATTTTAGTTCTCATCAGCTCCTCCGCTTCCTCAACCTTTATCGTGAACTGTCTCATTTTTCACAGAACACCAAATAGCATGACGTCATTCTTCGAGGAACAAATGCTTCTGACGTTTGTGGGTGACTGGGGGCAGTTTGTGTGTTTGTGAATGGCAGTTGTCAGAAACAGTTGATGACAGTTGATGCGTCTCTTTTTTTAGGGAGTGGGGTAGGGGTGTTCGGAGGGCTTGGGGGTGGAGGGGATGGGATCATAAGATGGACACTTGAGGTCTAATGTTATCATGAGGGTCTGGTTGGGGAGAAACAAAAACCTTATCGATAAGACGGATTGGTCGGGAAGGACAGCAAATGACGGCTGAAATTCTGTTTGATTAATCCGTCTCTCTCTCTCTCTCTCTCTCTCTCTCTTCCCCCACAACCCCCTTCTCTCTCGCTCTCTCTTTCCCACTTACAACCTGGTAATAATTAATATAAATTTGTAGTGCTTCTTCTTCCAAGACTTTGCGAGGATTCCAGACAATTAAAGAACATATTTCCTCTATAAGACTGTATATCAGTTCGTCTATGTCTGTCTGTCTGTCTGTCTGTCTGTCTCTTTTCTTTCTATTTACAACCTGGCAATGATCAGCATAAATTGCTCTTTCTGCTTTCAAAACTCTAACGACGAGAATTCTAGACAATTAAAGAATATAGCCCTTCCCCCAGATTCTCTCTCTCCTCTCTCTCTCTCTCTCTCTGTGACCGATCACATATCGCCAACGAGTCAATCAGGCGCGAGGTCTCCCGTTCGATCAGCGGCCTTCCCCTCAAAACACCACATCTGAGGGGACAATAATTCATTAAAAACCGGCCGATTTCCCCTCTCGGGTTGGCCACATGCTCGCCGCGTGCTGAGGGTCGGGTGACGTCGAAGGACGAAGGGGAAACGAGCCTACAAAAAAAGAAGAAGAGGGTTAATAAGACTAGGCATCGCCTCGGGGCCTCCTCTTGAAGCCCCTACACGGAGGAAAGGGAAGAGAAAGACAGCGAATGGGGAGGGAGGGAGGGAGAGAGTGGGGTGACCAAGGAGAGGGGGGGGGGGGTAGTTGAGGCAGGAGAGAAGACAGGGAAAGGGAGGGATGGGCAACTGCTAAGGGAATAAAAGGCAGCAAAAGGGAGAGGGCGTTTCAGGGAGAACAGAGCATAAAAAAGTAGGGAGAGCAGCGAGGGAGGGACATCCATCTAGGGAGGTGGCAACCAAGAAAGGAAGGACAGCGAAAGGCGGGGAAGGGAGGGGGAGGGGTGAACGGGCGCGGAGAAAGGGCGTTTTGGGCGCGTAGTCCGATTTTTCGAAGGGGTGCGATGAATGGCCGCGAGGATTTTCTTCTTCCGACGGGGGACCAACTATTCTAACGACTAATTAAAAGTTCCTTTGAATAGGATGTTCAATACCGTTGTCATTTCCATTGTGGCAGGATCTTTGGGATTCATCAGACCAACTATTCACCAGCGGCGATGCTCACCGGAGAAAAAAAAAAAAAAAAAAACCTATGGGAAAAAACTCGGGACAAAAATCCGCATTGTCGTTTCGCCGTCGATATTTCAACAATAAGGCGGACCGCGGCGCCGGCGACAGTCTTGTCCGCCGACGCAACATGTCCTTTTCAATGAACTCGCGATGCTTTTATTCCTGAAGAGGCGTCACATCTCATTAGGGGCCGGGTGTTGTTCTCTGAGCATTTTATCTCACCTGCAACAGGCGGTTTGTTGAGAGGGTTCGCGGCGCCAGATGCACCTGTCGGAGAGGTTCTTGGTCTCTCTGTATTTCGCTGCATAAACTTGGTCCTGAATTTGGGGCTGGTGAAAAGCTACCAGGTGCCTCTGCTACTCTGCTCCCTTCTGCCACACAGGCAACCATAATATGATTTCACTGCTAAGAATAAAAGAAAACGACGTTCTTCTTCATTATAACGTTGGCAAAGCAAATCACGTGCAATTGAAGAATAAAATGAACGTGAAATAAGAAGCCTTTATACCTAAACAGTGAAGGCACCGATTTAGTTCATTCGGCGGCCTTCACTCGTCAGGTTCACGTAATTTACATATCCCTGTCTCGTTCTCAATCAAACGTCTTCTTATTCTTCTTGTGTCTATAGGGACACAACAAGTCTGATTATAATTTAGAATATTACTTCTTACTTTATTAAATATATCACCATTTCCAAACACACACACCCACACACACACACACACACACACACACACACATATAATTAGATATATTATATATATATATATATATATATATATATATATATATACATATATATGTGTGTGTGTGTGTGTGTGTAATTTAAAATCATCGTAAAGGTAAGAGACACACACAGATGCACAACCTGAGTTTATTCAGATGTTTCGTAATTACCTATATGTGATTATGTCATCAGGGCTGCTAAAAATAAAACGATATTTCTTGTAAAATTGTAAAACTTAAACTAAGAATTAAGAATTTAAGCGCTATTTGTTTCAATTTAAATAAAATAAATAATATTAAAATTAAAGGTAACAGAATATTCAATGAAAAATAGTGATAAACAGATATACACAAACACATACATACATACATATATTATATATATATATATATATATATATATATATATATATATATATATATATATATATATATATATATATATATATATATATATATATATATATATATATATATATATATATATATATATATATATATATATGTATGTATGTATGTATGTATATATTCTGAGCCTCCAACCTTGAAGGGCGCTACTATTGCTGTTGGAACGATATTTATTCCTGGCCATATTGCAGAGCTACGTTTTGAAGCTGTATAGCTTATTGGATATCCTTACTCTGCAGCAAGGATATTATATTCTTCAATTTGTGTACTGCCCTTGGTTCAGTAAAAGCCAAGGGGACCTCTATGTCCCAAGGTAATAACAGTTATACCTGTATTTATTTATTGAGATCACGGCCTTTGATCCTCTGCTGACGTCATTATTGGAGCTTGTGAAAGCCTACCAACACCATAGTTTGGGATCAATTTTCCCTGCCACCCAGATTAAGCCTCCAGACGTGGAGTTTGTTATTGTCCTCCAAGAGGAGGCCTAATAAAGTCGTTTGAGGAAGTTGTTAGGGATATTAGATTGCATTTATTAGGATATTCTTACTTTTCGCTTGCCTCCTCCTTTCTGGACCCTCTCCCCTTTTTGTATGTATGTGTTGAAGACCTGTCTTTAATTGTGTAATTGTTTTCTTTTGCAGGAAGATAAGAGTGAGTGTTTCTCATTAGTTACTGTATTATTGAGGTTCAGGTGTTATTTCTTTCTGAAACTTATGTATTAAAATTAAGTATTTTTTGTGGTATTTTCTTTATCCCCTTAAATTGACTTTGCACTCTCATTGAAGTTGGATACTATTCCACCTTTTGTGGACTTAGTATGGTGTTTTGGTGAATACTACTTGATAAAAGTTTAGTGTTTTGTGTGGTGGTCAAACAAGCCATCACAATATATATATATATATATATATATATATATATATATATATATATATATATATATATTAGCACGAGAAGGGCGCAGGAACACATACACTCCCAGTACTTACATTTATTGCCAACGCGTTTCTTGAGCCATGGTCACATCATCAGGACATCTATATGAGAAGAAGCATTCAGAGCACATAATTAAAAGAAATATAGAAAATATCAATATATAAGAAAACTTAAAATGGAAACTAAGTTAATTAGTGAATTACACTTAAATACATTTACACATTAAAAACCAAGAAAACTTAAAATTACCTTTACAATGACCGAACTAGTTAAAAAAAAGGAATTAAAAAACGAATTTAAAGGAAAAGCAGTAAGGTGCAACTCTCAAAGTGAAAGAGGAAAATACACTAAAAGAATACACAACTTATGGACAGAGAAGAAGGCAGACAAATATTGACCAAAAATCCAGTTATGCTATAAACATGGGAACAGCCGATGATTGGCAATTTAATGTAGGTACAATTCTTTTTATGTTGAAGCTTTCCAAGAGAAGCAGTCTCCAGGTTACTTGGCACACACACACACACACACACACACACACACACACACACACACACACACACACATATATATATGAATATATATATATATATATATATATTATAATATATATATATATATATATATATAGATATATATATATATATATTATATATATATTATATATATATTATATATTATATAATATATATATATGATATATATATACATATAATATGTAGGGACAGGATTCTGATATCCCCGAGCAATGCAAAACAAACATTCGTATTAGAAGCTCTAATGATGTACACGCATTAGCACACAAGTGCACTAAAACAAACACACGCAAAACATGCTCTCATACACACACGTGATCATACGCAAACAATGCAGATAATCCACCTTTGACCACCAGCAGCACCAGAAGCCCACACGCAATCGCACTTGGGGTGAGAGAGAGAGAGAAGAGAGAAATACAGCGAGAAAGAATGAGAGAGACTGGGGGGGGGGGGGGGGGGGGGGGGGGGAGTTGTTGCCAAGTGGTAGGGCAAGATGGGAGGAAAGGACGTGCGATAAGGAGTAAAGTGAAAGTGAGTGAGATAGGTGAGAAAGAGGAGGCCGTGGTAGAAATGAAGGAAAGTAACAAGAGTGGGAGAGAGACGAACGAGAGAGTGAGAAAAGGGAATGGAACAGTCAGACAGAGGAACAGGGAACAGAGAGGAAGAGAAATGTGAAAAGGGAAGAGGAGAGAGAGACACCGAGTGGGAAAGCAATGAGGGAAGGCATATCTAAGGAAATAATAGGAAAAGGGTGAGAGAATGGAGGCTGAAGAAATGTTTCTATCCAAAGAGGGAGAGAGAGAGAGAGAGAGAGAGAGAGAGAGAGAGGATAATAATATTTTAATAATCAAGTCTATTACAACTTAAAGAAAGTTTCAATGATAAATAAACTGACAGGAGAAGATGAATTAGAAGAGGAGACCATAAAAAATAAGGCAACTGAACGAGGTTTATAGCTGATGAGAGAGAGAAAAAGGAAGAGACATCAGTGAAGAGGCATTATGTCCATCACTCTGAAAGTTCGTCAGCTGTGTTGACAAATCTTATGTCTAATGGAGGCGTGGCAACGACCCAGGAAGTATCAAAAGTTATTCTGTGACTCTTTTGTCTTGCCTCATTCTAGTGCTGGAGTTCATTGAGGGCATAATATTTTAACAATATTCTAATCCTTTGAAACCTCAACACGTTTTAACATATCTTATTTGTCTTACATATTTTTTTATTGACTGCAACATTGCTGCATTTTGGAAGAAAAGTGCTACTTATTGTAGCTTAACAACTTTTACATGCGACCTATTCAGGAACTGTGTTCATCAGTCAAATAAAAAAAAAATATTGGATTCAAATGACAACTAAAATCCCTTGCTTTAAGAATTATTCCGAGGAAATTAGGTTTTTTTTTTATTTACTCTTAGCAGTAAACTTGTTAGAAGCTGCATCACTGTTAACGAGATTGGTGTATTTTATGACTGACTGATTAATTATATATAATGTTTTAACTTCTTAAAATGTTACCATATTGTGCTTGACCTATTTGGTGGAATTATGATGAGCAATTCATAGAGCATTTCCATAGCTTACAGTGATATGCAAAGACATTCATTCCAGTTGCCGCAAAATAAGATAAGATATGCACGAACTCGGTGCTCAAGAGGAGGGAGAGAGAGAGAGAGAGAGAGAGAGAGAGAGAGAGAGAGAGAGCCAAAGGCGTAATAAGGCCAACTTAACTCAATAACTTTAGTCCGTTACATTAAATGTAGTAATAAGTTGGTTACTTATAAACAATAGTTTGAAAACTTTAATTTGAACTTTTGATATAATGATGAATCATCGGTGATATGATACTATCCTGGACGTTAATGATAAATGTAGCATTAGTAGTAACGTTTATGAGTTATTATAATAAGCATAATAACCTCATTCATGATCAGAGGATGTTATGAAAAAGAAATTAGAAATCTTATTAGGGAACTAATGTAAGGAACTGTATTACTTTAGGGATTACTTGTACAGGTCTAATGCCTCCTTGGAAACTAATGGTTCCGAAGTATTATCTTTAACTTTAGGGTTAAAGTATGTGTGATTTTCTTGGTCAGGCAACTGAAAGCAAGGATTTATTACGGGAGAAAGAACATCTTTTATTTTTTACTGGAAGGAGAATAAGTCGTGAGTTTAAATAATTTCCAGCCAATTACTGTTTTCTTTCAAGCGGAACATTTTGAACATTTACACTAAGACTACCTATTGAACTTCATGTACATACCTCAGATAAAGGGAAGATCTTTGTTGCACCACTTTTTTGCTAAGCTCATTCAAAAGATGTATTTGTAATTTCGATAAATATACATATGCATACATACGACGAGGAAAGTTAAACATGGGAATGGAGGATCTTTGGCATTCTCAAGTACTACGAATAACGAATGAATAATACGTTTCTGTTGAGGCAAATATGTTGCAGCTTGCATGGTGGAAGATTTGCTGTCCAGGGGTTAAGCAAAGCCTCAGCAGTAACTGCTGCGATGATGGTTATCGGTGTCCCTTTCTAGAGTCCGGAGTCACACCTGGTGAATCAGTTGTTTTATATATATTTAATTAATATATAATATATTTTATATAAGATATATATATATATATATATATATATATATATATATATATTAGAAATAATAAACGCACAATCATGTGTGTAACCGAACTAGATTTCAGGCTCACATCAGGATCGAACCCAGTCTTTCAATTTAAAGACCAGACCGCTGCCAACCAGGCCACACGAGTCATACAAGATGCTGGAACTTACGTACCACTGTATGGTACTTGGGTTCCAGCTCTTTTATGACTTGTGTGGCCTCGTTGGCAGCAGTCTAGTCTTTAAATTGAAAGACCTTGGTTCGATCCTGATGAGAAGTCAGAAATTATATATATATATATATATATATATAATAGATATATATATATATATACGTATATATAATAGATATATATATATATATATATATATATATATATATATACATATATATATATATATATAGAGATATATATATACATATATACATACATATATATATATATATATATATATATATATATATATATATATATATATATATATATACACATACATATATATATATATATATATAATATATATATATATATATATATAATATATATATATATATTCCCTTCTCATGGCGATATGGCGCTCTTTTAATCGGCAAAACACCAAGAGATGTATGATGTTTGCCCAATAGAATGACGCATATATCTAGAGAGATGGGACTCGAATTAAATCTAAAAGGAACAGAAGTACTGTCGACAAAGTACAAAGGGACGATATAACATCTGATAGAGATATGTTTATTGAGGTTTGATCTTGCACCACCTCTCTTGCTGTGCGGACATGAATCACGTTATGGCATATGTTATGTGTGTGTGTGTGTGTGTGTACCCGGATTCACACGTATACTTACGAATACACACACACACACACTCATATACATATATATATATATATATATATATATATATATATATATATATATATATATATATATACGGAAAGATGTAAAAGTAAATTATGTCCTCAGCATTTGGACATTTTCACACTTCGGTCAACCAGTCAACCACAGGTTTTCTTCTTTGATGTGCTGAAGATATAATTTACTTTCACATCTTTCCGTATATATATATATCATATATATATATATATATATATTATATATATATATATATTATATATATATATATAGTACATATATGTGAGTGTGTGTGTGTATATTCATAAGTATACGTGTGAATCCGGGTACACACACACACACAGACACATACCATATGCCATCAAACCTCAAGAAACATATCTCTTTCAGATGTTATATCGCCCTTTGTACGTTGTCGACAGTACTTCCGTTCCTTTTAGATTTAATTCGAGTCCCATCTCTCTCTCTCTCTCTCTCTCTCTCTCTCGTCTCTCTCTCTCTCTATATCATATATACTATATATATATATATACTATATATATATCTATATATATTATATAATTATATATATACTATATATACTATATATATATAGTATATAATATATACATTTATGCGCTTTTGACATTTTCACACTTCGGTTAACCAGTCAACCACAGGTTTTCATCTTTGATGTGCTGAAGACATAATTTACTTTCAAATATTTTCAGTCACAATTAGCCATATTATTAAGTACAGAGAACCGCAAACTTCAAGGCAAATGAGTTAGTGACACGCGCAGCAAATTAAGGAGTTTGTGAAAAAAAAACTTTTTTTCGGCTTTAATGGGCATAATTAATAGAAATATTACCCCATCAAAAGCTTATGAAGTAAAAATGATTCATGTGAGTTTTGAAAAAAGTGGAATAATGAATTATAAATGCTATTGTAACTTGAAAAAGTAGAAAGTCGTCTATCAAATTTGGATAATTCCACCGATAAGCTTCCTCTTCGCTTGGAAAAGTATTTCTTATTTGTGGTTCACGCGACTGCCTTTTATAATCAATTATCAGATTATAAATGTTTGCCGAGGGGGTTAATTTTGTTACGCGTAGACGACGTAAGGAGCAATAATCAAGTCAAGTGAATCACAGAAGCAATGTAGATGCAGTCTTGGCTTGCCAATGGTACTTCAAAGCCTTTATAATTTACTACTTTCTAGCTTTTTTAGCATCACCTCAGAATTCACACTCGTGTGAGGGTTTATGGAAGACGAGAGCGCAAGAATAATATTAAACCTTGAGGGTATGTTAGGCACTTAAGGGATTTGACGATGCATTCTGAGATCCTGCCTAGGACGATTCTTTCTGCACTTCCGACCACCATGTTTAATCACGTCCTAATCAACTATGCAGTAGGAAAATTTATCAAAGTGCGTTTTCGGGACTTTGACATACTAAGTATTTAGGGACAATGCCCCATAATGCACTCCGGTACAATGACCCACAATGCATTACGAGACCCAGGTTCATCACGCATTTTGGGACTTTTGCTCACGACACATTCTCGGACCCTTGTTCACCATGCAATGTGAGACCTTATTCCCAGATGCATTTTAGGACTTGGCCCACCATAGAAGACTATCAATTATGAGAGTCATGTTAGCCATTAATAGAACACAAGAACAGAACACGACTTCCATGCACTGACGAGAGCCGAACAATGGCTTACCCAAAGGGATGCACCATTACCCATGAGAAAGAAACTCATTATTCATTAAAATGCCCATTATCCATTAGAGAAACATAATGGGAAGTAACAGGGCTACGAGGGGGACCATTAGTCAACACGGATAAAGAACGGTTAGAATAAGTAGGTTGCACATACCCTGGCGAATCTTAACAAGATCTCCTCATGGTGGAGCTGTGTCGAGGTTCATGATGACGATGAGAGAGAGAGAGAGAGAAGAGAGAGAGAGAGAGAAGAGAGAGAGAGAGAGAGAGAGAGAGAGAGACTTTTATTTAAACGGTAATAGAAAAATAAAAATTAAGGCATACAATTGTTTGCGAACTACATAAGAAAGCCAGCAGGCATTAGATAGATAAACTCTGAGGCTTGTATCATTCTGTTAGGGAGAAACAGATTTTTTCCGATGTCATTATCGTTTCAGAGATTGATTGGAGAGAAAGTAGAAAAATATTACACTGTCTTTATTAGTCTGCTTTTATTTTTCACAAAGAAAATTGAATTTGCAAAGGAAATGTAAGAAAAATTCTTCTTTTATCTTTAGAGTGAGATCTTTAAGTGCAAATATCAATTCGAAAATAAAATTATGGTATTCAAACACAGGGCCATAGACCATCAGCCCATCAGTTAAAAAAATTTAAGTAAGAACGTTATAATATATATATATATATATATATATATATATATATATATATATATATATAATAATAATATTAACGTAAAAGTAGAACAAGAAACCAGCTCAGAAAGTTTTACATGACATAAAGACATGTATTATTAGCTAAAAAGTAAGGTCAATGAAACAAATATCAAAGAAATGTAAGTCAAACAAGAAACCAGTTCAAAACATCTTGCATGACCTGTCAATAAAAAAATAATTATTGAAAAGAATAACACCGACCACCAAGGCAAGATATTGGTATATTGAAACCAGTATTTCCCCCACAATAATCACGAGAATCAAGAACAACAAATATTATTCAATTCGAAATCTCTGTGAAGGTTTTAACTTTGACTAGGTTCCCAGCCACAGAACCTCACTTGACTCAAGATAAATGTTACTCATTGAATATTGTATACCTTTTGCTGCCAATGGGGTTGGTGAGTAATTCCTCTGAGAAATGCAGACTATGAAAGAGAAGCTGAAGAACTGGCAATTGAAAAAAAGAAAGCCAGTAGAAAGTAATTAGATAAGAACGAAAAAAAATAAGAATCAAATATGAGTAGAGAGAACTGCTGAAGAATGAGAAAAATCTACAGCTAAATAAAGGGATAAAATTAAATTGAGGATCGTAAAAATGAAGTGGAGAAGAAGAGAGGCGAGAAAAAAATTCGGAGTTATAGACAAATTTAAAATAAAAAGAGAATATCTAAATTCAAGATTAGATAAAAATCAATGTTGAAAGAAAAAGAAAAGGAAGTCAATGGCTAAATGCAAATGTGAGATGTTTCCTGGGCGCATTACTTTCTAACTTACAAATATGTTAGAGTTTGTCATGCAATAAGTATGATTTGTTTATCAGAATACTTTATTCTATGTAATTATTTTTTTCTTCGTAGATAAACAGGTTATGTGAAATATCCAGAATGAAAAAAAATACTGCATGTTTTGTTTTAATAATTAAGAAAAAGTGAATAAGGTAAATGAGTAAAACAGATAAATGTCAGCATATATTATATATATATATATATATATATATATATATATACTATATATATATATATATATATATGAAAGTCCATATTACAAAGAAAAGTAGGTCAAAACGCATTACATGACATGTGAAATGAAAGGAAATAAAATAAGAATAGACATTTTGTAGTAACTGGTCAAGTAAAAACAACGTAGAAACTTAATATATACGTTTTGGAACCAGTGTTTCTCTTCATCATTTAAGAATAACAAATACAACGAGTATCACTTGCTAGGAAATGTATCAGAGGATTTAAAGTTTTTTAATTGCCACATATAGACGCAAAAAAAAAATGAAGCTAAATGTCAGTAATTTAATATTTCCCTCTTTTTTCTGCCAAGGGGGTTAATATACTTTCGGCATTCCAATATGATTTTTAAAACATTAGGAATATAAATTTTGAAAAGGATAAAAGAAGAGAAAACATTTGTGGGAAGCGTAGGAAAATGAAATATAAACAGTGAAGTGGAAGTGAGTGAAAAGAGGAAATAAAAATACGGGAAAATATTAAGAATAAATTGATAAATCAGAAAAGACGCAAAATAAAAAACGAAGATCTAAGAGATATAAAAACTAAAATGGTAATCTATTGTAAAATAAATATGAGAAAAACGCTATTACGTATGGAAAGTACGAGAGACAGGAAAGAAGAAATGATAAATCATGATAATGGCTTTGCAATATCTGCATCCAAAAATAGAAAACGGGTAATTTCCAGTCCTCGCACTGGTTTTCTAAGCCTTCGGGAAGCGTCCTATGGAAGAGCCTCGAGAGGTAAATAGCGTCCCGAGAAGAACTGAAATGAGGCCCTTAAGAGGGCTTTTCATTAGGGCCTTTAATTAGTTCCTCCTACGTTTACGCTAACCGATCTGTCTACGTGTGCAGGGAAGTTTCATTGGATTCCATAGTAAAGCCTAAATAGTACTAGCTCTCCGGAAACGTAAACACCACCTGTGACGTCACACGCACTGCGGCAGATGGCAGGTTGGAGTGG
>NC_061100.1:75628512-75636012 GCF_015104395.2 Macrobrachium nipponense | reverse complement strand
TGATCCTGCGTCTGGCAACGCAACAACGCAGGCCACCACGGCCGGCCGAGAGTTTCATGGGCCGTGTCTGAGTATTTCATGGGCCAAGCTCAACAGAAGAAATTCTCTCCTGCGGTTTTAATCTATACAATTCGTTTGCTTTCTTTTTCAGGATTTCTTGCTATTCTGGTTCCATGCAACGTGAAAGCACCATACAAACACACAAACACTCATGATAATCTTCTCGGTCTCATATAAATGTGAATGCGATTCTGTGATATATTCATAATATGCATTCTATAGTTGCGTTAATTTCGTTTGGATAGAAAAAAAAAACGTCTATTTCGTTACATAAACTTAATTTTAAATTTAGTTCTGAATGCAGGCATATTTCATGACTACATGGTTTCTTATCAAAGTTCGGTTTCTTTAAATTCATCCGTTTCTCGAGTTTTATTTCCTTCGTTTACTTTTTTCTCTTGCTGATCTTCCCTTTAAATTATAGGTCCTGAGTATTAAAGAGTTATTCCTTACTGATTTTATGTTTAGTTTTTTGTTTCCTTCATACTTTTTTAGAAATTACTTGTTGCTTGAGTATTCTTTCATTACTATATCTATCGTTCAGTTATTTTATCTCTATTTTCGCTTCGTAAATCATTTTTCTATAAAATGGATTTTATCAAACTTTTCTACATTTATATTTTCGCCCTCTATTTTTCTTCAGTACAAAGAATTTATAATCTTCTATATAATCTATGTTTTTATTTCCCCGATTACCATCTACTTCTAATTTTCCTCTTCCGTTCCCTTCTTTCTTATCTCCTCTCCATTCCGTTTCCTCTTCCAAGACTGTCGTTTTCAGTTCCAATCTCTCTCCCATCTCCATTTCTTTTCATCGCTTGAATTAGCTTATGTTCCTTATATTCCCCTTCCTTCCAATTCTTTCTGTTATCATATTTCCACCTCTTACCCGACCCATAACCTTCGTCGTCTTGCTCAGTTTCCCTTTAATCCCATTTCTTTCCTTACTGTCTTCTTCCGTTCCTTTATGTCTTCTCTCATTTGCAGTCCGACTCCTCTTCCATGACCGCCACCGTCGTCGTCATCGCCTAGCAGCTCGCCTTTCCAGTTCTTCCTTCGACGGTCCAGAAGAAGCAGGTTACCCTCAGGCCACTTCCGGCGCAAGGGCACGTCGCCACAAGGTCCCTCCCGGCGTCGCCCGAGGCCACGGGAGGCGGCCAGAGGTCACGATGGGGTTGGGAGGAATTACAGAGTTATGAAGGGAAACAGGGAGAAGGTAGCTTGAGAGAAATCACGGAGAGAGAGAGAGAGAGAGAGAGAGAGAGAGAGAGAGAGAGATCCTAAAATAAAATTCAATTTTACCACTACGGCATTGGTGTGTTTAGCCATGAAGGTGGTAGATCAATGGAAATATGAATAAACAGAGAGAGAGAGAGAGAGAGAGAGAGAGAGAGAGAGAGAGAGAGAGAGAGAGAGAGATAAGCTAACCAGATCATGCCAGCAACTGCTTTGTTAAATGAAGGTGCTGATTCTCTGAAAACTCCTTATCAGAGCAATAAAAGAAAACACTGGAATTCAAGGCAGGTGATTAGGATAATAAGAAGAGTTGCCTATCTGATCCAGGGGTCAAAACAGCCGGCCCGTGCGCTTATAGGAAGCAGTAAAATCTTTCCTCTCTCCTCTTCTTCTTCTGCTTTTTGTAAGTCATGGGTCAGAAAGGTCAAGTTTAAAAGACGAATAGGGGAGCCGGTGGCCCTTCACGAACTATGTCGACTATTTTCCTTTATTTTTTGTATAGAGGTGATGGAGGAGCCAATGCCCGGCTGTGTTAGAGGGAACGCTGAGGAAAGATCAGAGCAAAAGAATGAAGACCGGTAGAAGAGAGAAATAGGTAGACACAATGGCTTTCGATGGTCATCGATAACCTGGTTTTGGTTCCTACTAAAGGCCTTCAAAGGTTGTTAAGCTATTACAACACCGAGAAATGAGCATATATGAATTTCAATTGTAGTAATTCTTCCTCTTGCGCGCAGATTCCTACTTTTATCGATGAAAAAATAAATGTTTGGATTTACTCCCTGCTAATTCTTTTTCACTAGCTGGTCTTTTTCTTTATATATATAAACTTGATCCGATAAACCAATTTAAATGAATCAAAAGAACAACAGCTTTACCGGAGCTGCATGATACTTTTTTTTTTTTTTTTTTTTTTTTTTTTTAGATCCAGCCATCAGTGAACACTTGAAATTAATGTCCCACCGATCGACCGCTTTGCTTAATTTACCAAGGGTTTATCTAATCTTCTTTGATATTCCTACGGCAGCTTTATTGGCAGAGCGGTGCTTATATCTGCGCTGGAGCTGTTATCTGTTATTAGCTTTAATGGTTCCCTCTAGAAATGAAATTTCTTTGATTTACTTGGAAGCAACTATTCTTGTTTGGCCTTCTAGCAGGCATGAATGTATCCGCCAGGTATCATACGTGTCAAATCAATTTTACTGGATGTGAATTGCAGCAGCTTTACTTTATCAACCTGCAAGTTTACCAGATCATGCTAGAAAATGTTACTGGGTCCAATCCAAAGCAACTTGTAAATTGACTTGTGTAAAGAATTTTTTCATGGACCACGGATGGGAGTAGATCCGTAAGTAAATATCACACGGTGCACGGTAGGATATTACTTAAGGTTCTTTCCAGTGACCCTTTGGCTGCAACTTCTGTTTACCCTTGTATTCCTTTTACTATGCTTGTTCATATTCTCTTTCTTCCATCTTGCTTTTCACCCTCTCCTAACAATTGTTTCAACATTAGTTTCAACGCTGAATCCCTCACAGGTCCCAGCGCCTAGACTTGGTCTACTAAATTTCATTTTCCAATTCCAGTTTGTAATTCTTTCATGGATTCATCTCTAAGTGAGTTTTGAAATTTGGAATAGTTCTCCAGGAATAATTGCACCGGACTGGATTAAAGGTGACATTAATGGGGTCTACTTGGAAGTACATCATACGTTACGGATCTGCTTTGAAATAACTATCTTGGTTCCACTTAGAATTAAATTTCCTAGAAGTTTATGAAAGATATCTCTCGAGCCCACTTCGATGTAAGTTTCATAAAGTATATTTCCCCGATATCCCTTACATTTACTATTTTGGCTTGAACACGGAGTAAATTCCCGAATATCTCTTAACAACTTTTTTTCTTTCATTTTTACTTGGATATCCTTCGACTTACTTCTTGTTTCTACTCTAAGTAATTTACTGGATATCCCTTAGAATAACTGTCTTGAAGCTAATTGCACTCATGTCCTTTAGACTACTTTCTTGCATCCCCCCTTGAAGTAAATATCCAAGATGCGCCATAGTCATTCTGTCAGCTCCATTTCGAGGTAAAATACAAGAATGTCCCATGACGTCAATGCCTTGTTATGACCACGAAGTACAATTTCTAAATGTTCCTTGAAATAAATGTGCTAGTTCATACCCAGAGTAAACTTCATTGAATCCCTAAAATAACTATAGCTTATCCTTTTGCGCTATAATTGGATTAAAAATAAGTCACACACCTTTTAATATCGAAGGATATTTGGCCTGTTATCCAAGAACTCAAGTGACAGTTTTTCATAAAATGCCTTAGCCAATAAACATCAGCGATGCTGTGAGTCTACAGTCCATCTTCGCTGGGTAAAACAGTATTTAGAATGTCAGTGATGTTCAGTTTTATATCAGGGTTCAGATGGTATTCTTTTTGTAACAATAGCTCGTAACGGTTCTGTCAAAACATTCTCATTTGCACAGACCTAATGACCTTTAACCCCTTGATAAATTACCATAATGTACCAATAAATTAAACAATAATACAACAACCAAATTCGCGGATGTTGTTTGACCCCCAAGAAATAAAACCCAAACTATTCCAATCAGATATTACTTAGCTGGTAGCATTTACGGGGCTTCTGGGTTCACAGTCAAGAATTCCGGGAATCCACAATCAGCCATTCCAGGAATCCTAAAGAAAGGCACATTACTTTTGTTCCATTAAAAATGCTTCTTATCTCATCTTTTATTGTGTGTCCATCTAGGAGTTTTTTTTTCACAATATCTTTACATCTCTGCTCCTTCAGTACTTGCTTTCTCAGAGTTACAAGCTTCCCTTTTTTCTTTTTATATTTTTTTTTCTGGGGCAGGGGGTATCAGATTTAGCACAATCTTATATAAAAGATTTATATATTCCCAAATAAAACAAAATTCTTATTCCAAATACATAGATACCTGGAATTTACGTATCAAAATATTATTCATAAGATAGGAAATCCGATTGATGTAATATTACAACGTGTAATATCAATGATGAACAGCCATGAGAAAAACTATAATTTGTCACTTATTGTTAAGACACCTTGATTTTTTTCCTATACTCATTACTACATGAATTTGATTTTCAATGACGAACTACTTTAAACCAATTTGGGTGTGGTCACTCGTATACCTCTTGCCTTTCGGTATTTTCGTTAATACGTTCTTTTGTTCTCGTGTGTTTGTTCGTACGTGAATGCAAGTGGGTTTGTACGTTATTTGGGGAATGGGCTGGGTGCTGGGGAAGGCGGGGAAAGGTGGGGAAGGGAGGGGAAGGGTGGTCGCCCGACGTAAGGTTGCATGGCCAAGACGGTAGTAGCCTGAGGCTACAACGAAGGAAGTGACTCCCTGAGGCGATGTTCCCGCCTTGGAGGGCTCCTCACTCGCTTCTTCCCCTCCCAAGTTCTTCTGCCTTCCCTTCCAACGAACCCCCACCCACCAACCTCCCTCTGTTCCCCTCCTCCTCCTCCTCCTCCTCCTCCTATTCCTTCCATCCATGTTGGTCTTCATGTTCCTAGCCTCTGTTCCCTTAGTAATTGCTTGACTCTGTGTATAACTATTCTCCCAAAACCCTTTCCTTTCCGGTCTCCAGTCACTGGTTCTCTTGCTTCATTTTCTTTCATTTCCTTCGTGCCATTTTAGTTCTTTTCTCAGTTTCATTATACTAAATTGCGTGGCCTTTGCTGTTTCACTCTATTAAAGGCTTTCGATTCATTAATATGCCAGTTAATTTACCAATGTGGGATCTAAACGAAGATGTGATAATCGACACAGTCACACACACACACACGCACACACACAAACACACATGTGTGTATATATATATACATATATATAATATATATATATATATATAAATATATATATATGTATGTATGTATATATATCATATATATATTATATATATATATATATGCATATATGTGTTTGTGTATGGATGTATGTAAATATGTACAATAGAATGTGACTACATGGACTGGAAGCATCGATATCGAGCCATAGGCTTAACAGGCTTCTAATAGCATCTGCTTTAAAAAAATATTGAATTACAAATCCGCTAAATAATGTTTAATCTATCATCAATTACTTTCGATAATGTTATATTTAAACAAATCAGCGAACTATGATACAAAGAGAGAGAGAGAGAGAGAGAGAGAGAGAGAGAGAGAACAGTGGCTTGATCCATCTTTAATATAACATTCTAGTTCTAGGTTGGCTAATTTTTCTCTTTTAATGCTTGATAAAGTAAAGCTTATTTTTTGCAAAACTACTTGATTGGTAGTGTAGTCGACAGTTCCATACCTGTCCTCTAAATTCATAACACCTTGCACACTTACGGCCAATTTTGAGTTTGGTCCCATGCTGACATAAGGCCATTTAATCTAAATCAAGCAGCTACTTGGCAGAATATGAGTCGCTCCTGGTACAAGATAAGGGTCGGAAACATTAACTGATTGTTCTGTTATTAAACACATTAATATGAAACCCCTAGAATTTAAGATTTTCATTGTCGTCACTAAGACATGAACGAAATACAACAGAATACTCTGTCAAATATCACCAATTAGTTAACGCTGCAATAGTTATGATTTTAATAAAATCTTTCTTTCTGCAATATTGTGCCTTCCCTGTATATATGCATACTAAACAGACACACGCACGCACGCACACACACACACATTTGTATATATTATATATATATATTATATCTAATATATATATATATATATAATATAATATAGATTATATAATATATATATATATTCATTTTTATCATATATATATATATATATAAATATATATATATATATATATTCATTTTTATTCCACGTATTAAAATTAATGATGTAAAAGGTTAGAGTATATCCACCAGTTTCGTTCTCCAATGGACCTCTTCTTGGAGAAATTATTAAGGAAATAACAAGATTTACACTGTATGTAGCCAAAAAAGGCGTAGAATCTTAAACATATGGAATACCGTTACCAAAAACTAGTAGTTTGAACTAAAAACGCATAACAGTAGAAGAGTACAATAAAATAAGAATATAAATAGAACAAGTGAAAGTTAGCAAAATACCAAATGATGAAATTCAGCTGTATTCCAATAGGTAAATAAAAAATATTTTGGTTTGAATATGCCCAACGTTTTCGTCATCCGGAAGACCTCTTCTAAAAGAGTTCATCGTCCCTTAATAAACGCTCGAAGAAGAGGTCCATTGGAGGAAGCAACGTTGGCCGTATCCCATGTGGAATACAGCTGAATAACATATCTTCGGGTCTAAGAAGATCACCAGTATTAAATGATGTACTGAAAACAGCAAAACACAGTGCATATTAAGTATATTATTATACGAGTATAATAGTTTATGGATAACATTGTCCAATTTGTACTGATGTCTCATTCAATGATTAAGTTCTTTCGTGGGCTATTATAAGCTCTCTTTGTCTCATTACTTCCCGGTGGCATTTACTATTCCTTCACATGCTCCCAATATATAGATTTTTCAAAATGTTAAAAGTGCATTGAAGCGGGCACAGTAATATGCATGGTATATACTAATAAAAATTTATTTTCCTACCGCTTTCCCCACTATTCTATCCACAAAATGTACTTGTGACCACAATTAAATCTATCATGCTTTTCATTCAGTTCGTAGATATTACTAGAAATATTCGCACACTAATTTTCTTTAGAATTCAGTTTCTGTTATACTTCAGCTATAATGGCCTGCAAAATACAAAATTAGGTGTTTAATGAGATTCGAGTGTCATGTCACTTATAATCACCTCTTCATGTTGTTATGCTGACCATGTTAACGTTCAGCGATTCATTCACCAGTTCTTGCAGCTTCTTAATACTGTTTTAGGAGGCACTCTGTCAGTAAAGTAATCCTTTATTCATATTCATTTCATCTATTTCTAAAACACACACACATACACACAAGCATTTCATACTTTGCTACTTGGTTGCCCTAACTCAAGCATACTATAGATAATGACAGGGACGACGGAAGTAGCGATCCATCTGAAAGCGACGCTCTCTCTAGTCCAGGGACAAACCAGGGAAATTAATTCACACTAGACACGAAATGAAAAGAGTTAAAATATGCGGAATAGTAGATATATATATATATATATATATATATAT
>NC_061100.1:75601012-75623512 GCF_015104395.2 Macrobrachium nipponense | reverse complement strand
TATCACCCGAGAAGTTCGCCCTTCAATACTCTGCGAGCTCGGCTGCCGGACACAGACTGCTCTTATCTGCCTAAGAGATGAGACTCCATTTATAACCGTCGCGCTTGTCTATGAAACGTAGCCGAATGTATCACTCTTCCTTGATGAGACCGTTGCATGCAATCGATTGCAGGTTGACCGCCATCATCGCCGGGCTTCTGTACGCACGCTGCATGATATCTAAATCACAGCACCAGCTCGCAGCAATGGCTGATAATAACTTGTCCGCGCCGTCGAGTCACTTGTGTAGGCATAACTATTCCACTACTGTCCAGATACTCAGGGTGATAAGAGATACTACTCTCCAGGATGATTGTACTCCTCGGCAGAGTGGTGAAAACACCTATATACCTTTACGCACGCGCAGACACACACACAATTTATATGTATGTATATATATATACATACATATATATATATATATATATATATATATATATATATATATATATATATATAAATGTGTCTGTACATATATGTATAATGAAATTCACATCATACACAAACTATTATATTATACCTACATAGGTAATGAGTACTTCAGACTTTCAACACTGCTCTTTGCACTGTATCATTGTTTTTATACAATGCTTGCTTCAGTTAAATAACTTCCTTTAATGTTCGATCTTTTCTCTGTCACCTTTTGCCTGTTTGGAGAGCAGCCGTCTTTTCCTCGCAGCACATTTATGTCAGAGCTTCAGAGCTGTTCTGTTTCTCTACTATATTTTGGAGCATAGCACTCACTTCTATTTTGGTATTAATCTTTCTAGCCCTCATTTTCTGAAAGTCCTGTATTCAAGTATCAATATCTTTCCAATTTTTAAGGACTGTCTCGTATAAGACTGGCGAGATCGCGTCCCGACACGAGTCCAGCTTAACTAACTAATAATAAAAGTCTTCCCTTCTGAGCATAAGACCAACACAATATTCCATAGGTTCTCTTTTTGCGTCTGCTCACGCCTCTGTATACATCAGTTCTGGAACGAATATTACTCTAAGAAACATTTTCTCCCCTGATCAAAAGGTAGTCTAAAATCTTGATATCTTTAACTGGAAAAGGTTTGGGTCATTTACTACATCATTTGTGAAGAAATTCCGTCAATTTAGCTTCGCGCTTCTTTTCCGTCTAGAGGGATCAATTGGCTGTACTCCGAGAAAAGATTCTACTACCTTCGGCTCTCATTTCTTGGATAATTCCCTAAGCAGTTCCTGTGGAACTATACACTATCGCCTATATCTTCTGGTCATAAGATCCTTTAGGTTCTTGCAGCCTTAGCAAATGGACAGACATCCGGCAAGGATCCTATTACTCAGCGATTTCTCCTGAATTTTGTTTTGGGTTTGGGGTCGCGGCAGATGAAGTGGTTCCAATGCTGACCACATCTTCTCTGGTTCCTAATTTCTGATCTAAAGTGCTTCCTAGAAATACAGAATTATTCTACCTATCTCGCAGATAAGTGGTTTCTGTAATCCTGATCCTTCACATAACTCTTATTGCTTTTTATATCTAAAATTTACTATATGCCATTCAGCACTTTACGCTCCCTCTCTTGTAATACCTTGATCACAGCTTTACTTTCTGGTCATAAACTTCCAAGATCCTGTTTTAATATCTTTTCCAGGTAATCTTTTTTTTAAAGACTTTGGATAACCTTTTGCTTTTACCCCTGACCTTTTAAAGGAATTTAGCAAATGCAGACATGATTTCGGTTAACCAGCTCTGTGTAAATTATTTCTTAATTATTATACAGGCTTTTTTTTTTTTTTTAGAATACAAACTCACTTCTCCTTCCCATTTCCTGCTACGTTCTTAGCTCGGCAGGGCACAGCTCTTTTCCCATTCTTTTTTATTTTTCGCTTGTTGTTTTAGCGCCTATCGTAAGTACGGAAATCAGGGTAATCTTTATATTGGCTTTTCTTCATTTTCCTTTCTTTTAGTAACAAATATGACGCAGCTGATACAGAGTGCAGCTTCCCCAAGGGGACTAGTGTTAATACTATTATAATATCAGCTAAAAAAAGTGTTGTATATCTAAGCGGTTAGTCGGAAAAAATGAGTAACATTATGCAATTATGAAAGGACATTTTCATCCACTTGAACATTGGACCTCTTCTGGCTGAAGAGGTCCACAGTTCAAGTGGACGGATTAGTCTTTAATTCTTATATGCTACCACTTTTGGGTTTGTTTATTTTTTTCACAAGAAATTTCTTTTCATGTGACTGTCGATTTTTATAACGTCGATAGAAATATGCATGTAACAATAATGATGCATCTTTTATCTCTTCTTAAAGAAATTCTCATAATTGAGCGCTTTGACAATAAGTATTCTTGTGAGCTTTGTCTGCTCGCTCGCATGCTTGAGAGTTATTCGTCAGTCGTCTAAAAGGTCAAGCCCTTGTCCATTGAGTGAAGAGTACTACAAGGTCCACACAACTTTTTAAACGTTGCAATTGTTGTTAAGTGATAACCACTGTCGTTGAAATTATCTTCCCGCACGGACGACAGTCAAGACACATGCTATTTAGGTCTTTTGATTAAAATTACGATTGGAAATAAGGTGCAGATTGCTTTCATAACTTTTTAATCTTCTTTAAAAAGCAACTTGAACGTTATTTCTCCCACATTGTACTTTGGCGAAGGTGGAACAGTTAGGCGAGGTAGGCCGCTGGTTATTGGGCGCCGTATATTTTGCTTTAACTTCCTGTGACGAAAATTATTAGTATCATTTTTTTCTTTTATCCGACCTATTCATTCCTAAGTCATTTATAAATCCTCAGAATTTCAGGTAATATCAATTCCTTAATTTATACCTATCTACCCAATTTATCATTTCTCCCAGTCCGGCGTTGGACGAGTGGATTTCGCACTCGGGTACCAATCCAGTGGTCCGTAGTTCGAATCTCGGCTCGGCCAACGCGGAACCAGAGGAATTTGTTTCTGGTGATAGAAATTCATTTCTCGATATAATGTGGTCGTGATCCCACAAAAAGCTGTAAGTCCCGTTGCTAGGTAACCAATTGGTTCCTAGTCACGTAAAAATATCTAATCCTTCGGGTCAGCCCTAGGAGAGCTGTTAATCAGCTCAGTGGTCTGGTAAAACTAAGATATACTTAACTTATCATTTCTCCTTTAACGATAGTTAATTAATGTTATTTATTCCCATCCCCATCTGAGTTATTCAGTATACTTATATGTTGGAGATATCTTCGAATCATTTATTATTAGTCCTCTAATATCTTTTCGTTCCTTATCTACTCCTGTCCGCTCCTGAAATATTCGGTTTTCCTCTGCAGTGACAATGTTAACTTTTTATAATTCATTGTTAGTTATCGTAGATGCCAAGAGAGCACTGTCCCTCATGGCTGTAAAGGGAAATAAATCTCACACTCCTGACCTATATGAGGAGGGTTTCTGACTTGATCACCGAACAAACGAGTATAAACGTTCGTCCTCATGAGTTCTTAAGCTGAGTTTAGCATAAATGCTTGAACAAGAAAACTTTCTAATGGATTTGATCGGTTAATTCTGACACAATGACGGATTTCTGTTCCTGGAAATTGGATTTTGCGTCTTTCTTGTTTGATAAATTAAGGGCGGTCCTGGACAATCGAAGTTTATATCTTATATATATTATATGTATATAGAATATATATATAATATATATACTATATATATATACATATATCTATATATCATAGATATATATATATATATATATATATATATATGTATATAATTATATATATATATATATATATTATATAGATTATATAATATTTGCGCGTCAATTAAGTTTTGCATCAAAATGAGTAAATAGTCACACATTTACACTTTAGGATGTGAAATGTTTTAGCATAATGTCAAGAGCTGCGTACAAATCTTAACGTTAGATCAGCCTTAAGACATTACCATCAGACTTTCTTATATTTTATAACCATAAATAGCTTTTACTTTCACTTAAGCAGAAAAAACTAATACAAACATACATACACATAAGAACACCATAGACCAGATAAGTTTCTAATAAAAATCAATTATTTCAGGACGCTATAAATCTATTTGGATACAAAGCAGACAAAGTTCAAAATACTATTGTGAAATTGTGAATGAAAATATTCTAAAGAACTGCGACTTAATGCAATGTAATGATGCTGTTCCTTTGAAGATTGAATGGAGCATACACAAGCTCATTCATAAATAATATATATATATATATATATATATATATATATATATATATATATATATATATATATATATATATATATATATATAGGGAGAGCGAGAGAGAGAGCAAAGGGCTGGGTAATGTTAGTGTGATAAAAATCTACCCATGACTATCCGTATCTACACTTAAGTTTGCTTTTCTGGAAATAAATTATGTCAATGCGCTTGTATATTTCTTCTTTAAAATTTGGAATAGGCAGCTACTTTACGATTTTATTTAGGCGCAGGTCATTAGTACATATTGATTTGTGTCCTCATAATCATAAGTAGGTCTGTTAACCGTGTCTGCTGTTTCCAATTACATAAAAAAAGTAAATAAAAAATCTGGTCTTCATTAGAGCCTTGGCCAATTCTTTACTTGTGCGAAGAAGATCAGCTAAGGTCTGGCAGCTGGAGAAGGAAGAAAGCAAACGACGAAAGGGGAGAGAAAGAAAGAAAACTTCCTTTGTGTAAAGATAAGCAGAAATGAGTCAAGGACAAGAGTCCTGGAGGAGCAAAAACCACCCTCCCACAGCCATAAAAACTATTTCCCCCTTTCATTAACTTCAGACTCCCTTCTACCTTTATCCCCGTCTCCTTCCAGACCCTAAGAGCATGAAATTCCCGCACACACACACACACACACACACACACACACACACACACACACACCTCCCCCTCCCGCTCTTCAAAGCAGTTTCAATCCCCCCACCCAACTCCCTCGCTCTTTCTCTGTCAGACTTCCCATCGGGGCAAGAAATGTTGATTGGGGCGTGGGGGAGAGTTTTGCTGGACCTGTCCTGGAGACAGCCTCGGGCGGCGCCAGGTCCAGCGGCTACAGGTGAAGTACCCTATGGACTCCAGGTGGCCAACGGGCGGATGAATATACCCCCGGTTGCGTTCTATGGAAGATATGGACCATTTGAAACTGGTCGGGACTCTTCTGCAAAAGTCTGCACGTATGGGGTGATCAATCAAACTTCTACGAACCGTGAAGAATCGACTTATTTGGTGCTCTCTCTCTCTCTCTCTCTCTCTCTCTCTCTTCGGGAAGAAGCTACTTGTCAAAATGCATTGGAATTAGTATATTGAATGTTCTGTTAAACGGTGACGTTGTCGGATCTACTTCTTTTTTATAAATAGAATACTGAAAAGGTACGAATTAATTCTTGCAGTGAGCCACAGAAAAGAGAAACGGTTATATTCTAGAAGTCAGCTCTCTTTTTTGCTTCACAAGCCTGTCTCTCACCTATGACTTCTTAACGTGATGTGCATCTTGGAAATTTTTAGTTTTCTGTAAAAGAAAACTATTATGCCGGCTTTTTCTGTCCGTCCGTCTTCAGATCTTAAAAATTACTATAACTAAAGGGCTGCAAATTGGTGAGGTGATCATCCACCCTGCAGTCATCAAACATACCAAATTCCAGCTCTCTAATCTCAGTAGTTTTTATCTTATTTAAGTTTAAGTTTAGCCATAATTGTACTTCTGGCAACGCTATAGGGCCCAACAACATAGGCCACCACTGGACCGTGGCTGAAGCCACCACTGGGCAGAGAGGCTAATTTTTTACTTGTTCTTTTGCTGACCAGTTTCTCTGAAGCCGAGCTTAAGAGATGAGTGATAAACATACCAACGTTTTTTTTTTTTTTTTTTTTTTTTATAAGAGGAAATGCAGTCTACCCAATTACAGTAAATTCCATTACCCGAAGTAAAAGGCTTTATATTAAGAGATTACCTTAAAATTGGAATTGAAATGAAGTCATCAGCAAAGAATCATTTCAGCATCATTTGCCGTTAATTCCTTTGTTGACGCACTGGACTGTAACGCTAATGTAAGTTTTCCACGACAGGAGATGTATTCCTATACCGATATTGGTGAGATAACTTCGATGAGTCTAGGAAACGTCTGGGTTCTTTTGGCTCCTCTTCCAGAAATGACGATTGTTTGCTGATGGGGTCGGTCTTGGATACCTCTGTTAACTTCAGCATATTTATTCCACTGATGTTACAGTAGATTGTGTAATTGATTTATGTATATGTTTCTATCAAGGAGAGAGCAATAGATGAAGAAATCATGAAAATTATTTAGTTAGTGGCTGATAAGGCAATACTTCAGGTAAAAGAGTAATACCCTCATTATGCCAATACAAACAATCCTTCACTATATTGTTCGTCATCCAAACACCGAAGTTGAGTATAACTGGTTTGAGAAAAAATAAATTATATATATATATATATATATATATATATATATATATATATATATATATATATACACATATATATAACTATATATACTATATATATATATATATATATATATAACTCTATATATATATATATATATATATATATATATGTATGTAGATATGTATGTATGTATGTATGTATGTATGTATGTATGTATGTAAAATATAATATACTGAAATGGAATGGAATGGGATAGGATATTTAGGCCATAGTACAAGCCCTGAGACCTATAAGTTCATTCAGTGCTGAAATGGGAATTGAAAGTACAAAGGTTTTAAAGGAGTAACAGAGGGAAAGCCTCACAGTTACACTATGTCTCAGTTATTAGGAGAGGGAGGAAAGTAAGATGGAAGAAAGAGAATATAAACGGAGGCATAGTAAAAGGAATGAAAGGGTTGTAGCTAGGGGCCAAAGGGACGCTGCAAAAAACCCCAAGTAACGCCTCCAGTGCAGCGTCCGAGGTGCACTAACGGTACTAACCACCTACGAAGTATAATATTCAATGGTCACTTTCTTACCCGATGTATATGTATTTGTAATAGCCACAACGTTCAGTTATTCTTCGATTTCTTTTCAGTTTTTTTCTTTTTATGATTACTACAAAGCTTAAGACCAGAGAGAGAGAGAGAGAGAGAGAGAGAGAGAGAGAGAGAGAAGGGAAGAAACTCTGACGCCCTCGTGACAGAATGCGAACCTTCACCGATGTGCCAGAACGAGATTATCCTTCAACACTCTAGAAAGAGAGAAGAGAGAGAGATGAGGACTCCATATAAGTATGGACCTGAGGAGATTACAGATACTGGTGTTGTTTCCATATCATGTCAATACCTTTTGAGAATAGCCACTCTATCCGTTTGTGGGATCTTTCCGTTATGTAGTCACGCACGTAGCGCTCACCGCTTATCATCTTTGATAGTTAACAATTTCACTAAGCCTGTCCCTTTTTCAGTGGAAGGTTGAATCCCTAGGTCTCTCTCTCTCTCTCTCTCTCTCTCTCTCTCTCTCTCTCTCTCTCTCTCTCTCTCTCTCTTTTAATTTAGCGCTACAGCATTTCAGCTAAATGACATAAATCTAAAGTAAACGGCCGATGCACTGAAAGAGTCAGTTATGATCTCAACAATGTTTTCTTCGCGATGATTTAGAAACGAAAAAAAAAAAGCAAAGAAAAGAAAATAAAAATGGAACTTCCATTATAAGCGCCTTAAGCTCATCATTGCATCTGCATATTTGCAGTGGACCTTATCTAGAAAAATATCTTTCTTGTTTGTTTAAATCGACCTCCATCGTAGTTGGTATTTGATCTTAAGATTATAAACGTTCTCGTGGTTCAATTCTTTCAAAAGGCAATTTGTTGATAGCCTCGGGGAGATGCACACTCTCCGTTTTTCATGCGGCTTGCCAGTGCTTGAAGCTGTGCTTGAAGAGCTCAAGTTTGACTGTGATTTACCTTAATAGCTGGTAAGTCTCAGGTAGAGTCTTCTTGCTGAGTTATGCTAATTCTAATCAGTTAGGGCATATTGTCTCTTTCACCATTTAAGATTAAAATGACAGCAGTAGAGTGGACAATTATAGCACTGAACCAAGAGAGAGAGAGAGAGAGAGAGAGAGAGAGAGAGAGAGAGAGGCGGGGGTTGTTAAAAACACAGTAGGAAGTAATAATTGCCCCTCATTAAGCATCAAAACTTATTTTCACAACATGTTTGTAGCCAACTTATACCCTTAACTGAATGATAATTAGGGTACCATAGAAGCACAGATTCCGTTAATATGTTTAAGTACGATTATATCTCCACGCAGGGGTCTTCATTCATTTTTGAAATCTTGATTTTACCGAAGAGGCTCATGTCCTACTTTCCAAAGAGAGCCTACTCTCCTCATACTTTCTCTGTTCCTATTTAAGTTGCTTTTAACAGAGCACAATATACATTCTTTTTATCTTGAGCTATAAATACTTGTAACAGCGTAAATTACAGAACGTAAGTCATAACATAGCGATTTCATTCGTACTATGGAAAGATGATAACATTTGAAACCTCTGAAAGTTCATAGTTTACAGTTTGAAAGTATGGGGCATTGATAATAGTAAGCTGACACTACGTATGCATTCAAGACAGTGGAAGATAACTGATCAGCAGAATTGGTAAATAAGAGACTGCTTTTGTTTAGCTTTCTTTTTCTCTATCCTATGGCCCATCTTCCTTCTTCAGCCTGTTTCGAAGCACTTCTGGACTGCTATACTCACGATAATACCCACACTTCATGTATACAGAGTAGAGCATTTCTTAAAAGCTCATTTGACAATATTTTTGCTATGGTATGCATCGAAAAGGGCCATGCTAACACTTTCTCACAAATTCAGGCTTGAGCATAGGGCTTGAGGTTCCTGAAGAACGTAATTGATACAAAGTAAGATTTCTCTGTGCATCTACATTGAGGCTATGGTTATTCAATGTATATCACCAGTAAAACGCTTCATAACAGGCGCAATAAAACTCTAAAGAACTGGGCCCATTGGAGTTCCACAGGTCGATACTTACCGGTTTCGTAACAAGATAAAGTAAAACTTTGCGGTCAAATTTCCTCGAAGTTCTTGGAAGACTGGACATTGGATCAAGGACAAGTCACTTACAATTTAATGGCTGTATGAGTCAGGATTCAGCGTGATGCAAGTGCGTGTTTTGAAAATATACATATCTTCCTAGTGGCCTTAGGCTGTTTACAGCTCATATGCATAATGAAGAACTATAATAATCTTTTGTTGCCTGTCAGAGATGAGAAAAATATTTCGTAAATTCACTATTTTATATCAACGTACGTACAGAACGCACAAATGCATAATTTTCATTCTGTTTTCGGCGATTTCGTATTGCTTTAGTCCTGCAGGGAGGGGCATAAGTTTAAAGTCCAGATCAGTTAAATCCGAGAGAGAGAGAGAGAGAGAGAGAGAGAGAGAGAGAGAGAGAGAGAGAGAGAGGTCAGAGTTATTTTTCTGGTCTAAATTTTCATGACTTTTAGGCTCCACATAATGCTATTTCATCTACCATTCTGATAGCGACGCTGAAGGTATTCCTCGGTTAATTGGTATCTTTACCTCAAACTGGTATTCTCTTGCAAGTCATAATGAATGTTATTAACATTATTATGTGCAATGCAAAAGATTCTGAACTCTTGAAAATTCCAGTAACCTAGAGTTCATACCGCTCATCCCCTTCCTACCTCCCTCCCTCCCTCCTTCCCTCCTTCCCTCTCCACTGAATAGGAATTTTCTGTTTAAATGTTTCATGAGTACAAGTTTTAAACAGGTCAGCGATTCAGCGTAATGCTCTCTCTCTCTCTCTTTCTCTCTTAGGCAATGTGGAATTCTGTTCAATCTATCCCGAGTATTACATATATATTTTGAATATCAACAGTCTAACCATCCGCATCGTCATCCAGCCTCCAAATCATTAACACTCATCCACCTCAACTCCACGTTTTCAACTCCTGAGCTCTATTCCACAGCACATCCCAGAGTCCATACGATCAGTGTGTTGTCGTTCCATGAATCCAGCTTTAACACGGCCCCCCAACAACTTATGAGAAGCAGCTCTCTCTCTCTCTCTCTCTCTCTCTCTCTCTCTCTCTCTGCTGAAAGCATAACTTCTTTTTTGCTTCTCCTCTGGATTACATAAATAAATAATCTTACATTCATCAAAAAATGTGTTTTGACTAAGGTTTCATTTTTACCTTTTGGTTAAAATGACTTTTCATTTCCTGATTTTTTTTTCTGGTTCAAGAATTTCTTTGCTTGTTCGTTTTATTCTGAAATAGGTCGATAGGAGATAGGAGGAGGAGGAGGAGGAGGAGGAGGAGAAAAACGAAGAGAAAGAAGAGGAGTCACTGGTGATGGAGGAGAATATGGTCCAGTACGGAGCAGGTGCCCACCCAACAAAGCTACCATCTTAGTTTCCAGAGGCGCGTAAAGGCGCAATCCACGCTCACTATAGCAGGCAGATAGCAGCCCTATTCGCCCTGCTCCTCGAGGCCAAAGCTCCCTGCGCTCCCTTTCCAGGGTAATAGCGATTCCAACAAAGGTCATAAACTTCGACTCAACTCGCCAACTTTAAGACTTATTTTTCCAGTGTTTCCCAGCAAGCGATGATGTGGTCCCTCTGCGACTGAAGCGAGAGGTTCATATTCCTCTGGTTTGTAAGTGATGGATACGCCCAAAAAGCCTGGGAAAACTATCCAGGAGGTGCCATTTTCTCCAGTACACCTTGGCGGGTCCAGATAATGTTCCAGCCCTCCGACGTGACGACAACTTGTACACTTCCTCGCACAAAGACCGTCATCAGTGCTGGCTAAATTACTCTTATCCTGTATCGCCAACGGATTTATTGAGGAGGTTTCACTGATTTTCAAGAATCGCCTCAAAGGAAAATGTCTTTCTTGGAGAAACAACCGATGAGTAGAACGAGAATACTGCTCGAGACACGAAAAATAAAGGTTGGGAAGCTGGAGCGAGTATATTAATTTTGTCTTCAAATGTACGTAGGTATGTCAGTCTTTCAAGTCTTTATGAAACATGGCTTTACAGGTTAACTACGATTATGCTCAAACCGCAATAACTCGTGCACATACTCACGATGTATACGTGCATGCGCATGTGTACGAATACTAATGTTATTCGTTTCTGAACAGCAACCGTAAAGAAATAAACATTTGCAGTCCCTGCTTTTGGGGGGTGTCAAAGCCAGATGTTGTTGGGTAGTTCAATACTGGTCTGATCACGTCATTATCCTCTAAGGCTAAATTGTGGCTTCACCATTCAACGTGGTAGGGGTAAGGGTACCGCACATAGTGGGTGGCCGGGGGATGGGGGGGGGGGGGGTGGGGGGGGGGGGGGGTGGGGGGCTTTAGTGGGATGGAGGGAAGGTGATGGGGTTGGCTGTGCGACAGTCACATTCTTCTCTCCGAATACCTCGGGATTATTTGGTTTCGACGTTCGAGGACTTCTTAACACAAAATACAGCCGTCAGAATATCTTTGACTTACTTGGAGTATTTCGGGGAAAGCAAGTATCGGTCAAATAACTATTTAATTTGCTATACTTACATATAATAACAATTTACGGCTACATAAGTACAAATGAAAACTGAAATATCTTTCATCCGGGCCGTGTTCTTTCTGTACCTTATGAAGATTATTGCACACTATCGTCATCAAGCTTTGGTTAATTCTAATGGACGTCCAGTCCATATGTAAGTAGCTGAAGGTGCTTGACGTTATTAATACAAATAAGAAATTTCTCTCTTCTATCAACTATATCTGAGACACCTGAGTCGATATGAGAATCCAGACAGCAAATTCTCCACTGCCCCCCCTCCCCCCAAAAGAGAGAGAGAGAGAGAGAGAGAGAGAGAAAAGGAAAATGTTAAGGAAGGTGAATTAATAGCTTTTACTTCAGGAATCGTAACTGGATTCGTCGCGCATAAAGCTATTGAATAATTATATTAACGCTTATTGTAGGTGTAGTATGTGCAATCAATGAAGCTATAAAGAAAGCCTGAATTAAAAAGTCCACAGTATGTTATCACAAGTAGCTAAAGCCTGAAACCCAGCTGGTAATTATAGGGTAACTGATTTTTTTCTTTTACAATGAAAACTTGTTTGAATTTTGCTGTTATGTACAGAGGAACGGATAAGCTTTTCAGCTTTGATCCATTAGGTCGGAACTGCTGTTAATCATGAGTTGTGTCATGCTAAGGTTAAACTGAAGTGACTCCCCTGTGCCATTAGGCTGTTTTCATGGATATAATTTAGTCTGAAACAGTCGCAGTCATGGTTTTCCTTTCGTAGTATAGTTGCATTAATATGGGATATTTTTGTGTAACAGGCTCGTTACAGTAAAATCGTTCTTATTTAGCCACATAAATGGTTGCATAAGAATTTCATTATTTTGCGTAATAGATGAGGATAGTTATACTAAAATACCCCGTTCTTGTTTTCGTGCAGTTGGATTTATTTATGTAGCTTTCGTGTCGTAAGAATAGTAACGTTACATTACTTTCCTTTGTGGCAAACTGATTATTCTGTTAACAAGGAAACCTAACACTTGAAAACGAAAATTTATGTAATGCTTTGCATTCCGCTATCGAAGATATTTTGTTTCGTTATTATGTTACTTAGGAATTTTTTTTTTTTTAATGGGCCCTCTTTGTCATACAGGATTGGGCATAAATCTTAAGGATTTATGGTATTCACTTTCTTTTGTAAGAATAATAATAAAAAAAAAACTAAACAAATGTGTGGTATGGTCATCTAAAATGCAAATTTGTTTCCAAGGCATTGATCGATGTGTCTTGTTGTAAATATTTTAGGAATGGCAATCTTTGTGTCACATGGAATTACCTTGTGTTCGAACATAATTTCCTAACTGTGTTAATACGCTTTGAAATCGTGTAATACATGACACCACTTTGATGCCTTGAGCAGTACATGACAAGGAATATCACAATTCGGTTGCGAATCAAGACAGCAACATTATTGCGCACTACACTTGTCTCAAGGCGCCATAACCATTGCACCATTACGTGTCAAATTAACGCATTACCGAGGAGTATATCTTGTCTCCAGACCATGTATCAAAGAGACCTTCCTCCTACTTCAAGAAAATAACAGAGCGTAAGGGAAAAGTAACAGGGCAGGCACGGAGATGTAAAAGATAGAGGCAGCAAATCCTGCAAGGAAGCGTTAGTTCTTGCTAGTTACTGGCTACCTCGACTGGAATTAGCGTCGAGGCCCTTTACTGATTGCTGCCGATGGAGAGATACGAAACAGCAGAGCGAATTATAAGGGGAGAAAAAAGGTCGCCAGGAAGATAAGAGCGAGGAGGCGAGACAGCACTCGTATGGCAAATAATTCTCAAGGAGCCATGACCGGGGAAAATGTTTCCCTTAGGCGCTGTTTCTCCCTCAGTTTCGTATTTTATGATATAATAATTATTATCTAAATTATAAAATCATTCGTATATTTTCTTTACGTACAAGATATGTGACACATGGAATAAACTACCACCAGAATTTGTAAACAGCAACAGTGTGGAGGAGCTTAAAAGAAAGCTAGACAAAATTATTAGGACACTGTGAATGAACAGTAAAAACCTGCTCCTAGAGATAATAAAGCCCACGATGTCTCCTCGGATGAACTAACAAGTTGAGACATTCCAATCTTTGTAACTCCTTGGAACTCCTGTGAGACATATAAAGTCTGCGGGTACTAAACTCAACGTTCAGACATGCCAACATTCAGCCCGGGCCACTATTTAAAATACATTACTACCTTGGTTCTTGCTTGGGACATTAGATAATACACCCAGGGTTGCAACTTGCTATTTCTTTTCCCTGCATTATTATCAGATATATTAGTGATTAAGATATTTTATGGCAATCTTTAATACCATTACAAATGAACTTATTGCGAAATGCTATGTTTGGTCATCTTATCATTGCCGAACATTATTTATAGCAATTTTATTTTTTCCGTACAGATCCATGATTTGTTTATAGGAAACCCGACGCGAGCGGGTATTAAATCTCTCAAAGCGCATAAAAGGTAGAAGGAGAAAGTGAGAGCGGGATTATTCTCTTTTACAAAGGTTAAAGATCTTGCAGGTTTTGGCATTATATATGAAAATATGAAAAAGTACCATTTCTCAGAAGGTAAATCTACTAAGTTTCATGTGTAAGGGAAATTAGTTTAGAAGAAAAAGAAATAAAAATAATGTCAAAAATAGCGGTTCAAATCTTTTGTTATATATATATATATATATATATATATATATATATATACATATATATATATATATATATATACATATATATATATATATATATATATATATATATATATATATATATATATATATGTATGTATGTGTGTGCGTGTGCGTGTGCGATATATATATATATATATATATATATATATATCTATATATATATATATATATATATATATATATATATATATATATTATAAGAACGAATCTTCAACGCTTATATTTGCCCGAGGGCAAAAGGCAAGAGGCATTTAAAATACGCACACAACAAAGCAATTTAACTGAACTGTTATTACAACCCAACGCCTTGTAAAGGTAAATATATTGACCTTAAGGTATTGTTGATAATGTCAAGTCTGGAGCACCGGTAGCCGAAACCTAGGGCTACGTTGCCCCGAGGGTGAGGGCAAGTAGCAATTACTGTGCGTGGCAGGAGGACTCGAGGAGCAACGGAAGAGAACCTCTCACCCCTGCCCAGTCACCCCTTCCCCACCTGGGCCTCTCTCTCTCACACCCCCCTTCAACTGATTTAGTGGCAGCCGTGGCCCCAGGGGCATTGGCAGGTACACATTACAACACAATCTCCGAGTGTTATCTGTTTGGTTTCCATTCATTTCCCAAGGTCGGCATATTAATGAGGAGCATCTTTCTTCTTCGGCTCTTTTTTTCATTTCACAAATTTTTTCTTTCTTATTAGCACTGAATGACATGCCATATACAAACCACTTTCGGATGGTAGTGCTTAACCTGGATGCACTCACACATTATCACCTGTTAGCGATCATTCTATTTTTGGTTTCTACGTAAGTATGGAACAGTGCTTTAGTTGTACCTGATACAATAATCATTAATTACGTAAGCGGAATCACTTCGCAAAAATTGAAATCTTATTGTAGTACATAGAACAAATATTTACGAAATAACACATGAAAGAAAGACTCGTTCCTTGTTTTGGTGCTTCACGAAACACACACACACACAAATATATATATATATATAATATATATATATATATATATATATATGTATGTATGTATGTATGTATGTATGTATGTATGTATGTATGATGTATATTGAGAGGCTGGCTACCGATTTCACTTCGACTTTAACACGTGCTGAAATGCCCCGTTGGTGAAGCGAGCATCATAACCTCTTGGGAGTGAGTGCATGGAATCATAAAGTTTCATACATTCGGAACATGAGGCAGTAACAACACATTAAAAAAGAAAAGTAACAATGAGAATAGTGATAATACAGTACTAATCCTCATCATCTGCGTCACTGCATATACAATATTAAAAAGACATTAACGACATTAGATTTAGATGAAGGGAAATCGCATTAATTCCGCACAATGATATCCCTTTCAATTAACAGAATATATACATAAATATGTATCCACGCGCGCATGATTCTCTCCTTTCGTCTCGAGGACAATAATAACGCTGTAATGTAATTTGCGTCGCGATTCAAAAAAGGGCAATGAAGTGTGTTGAATATGCATATTGTAATCGGCAAAAAAGCCGTCCCCTGGCGGAGTGGATGAAGAGAGACAAAGGAACCGAGTGATAACGCCAAGAAAGGGAGATGTCACAGGAGAATTGTCACAAATGCAATTTCACAGATTGCCAGGGTATGCAGCGGCCCTCCTCTTCGCCCGCTTCGACTTTGGGGAATAAGAAGCGAAGGTACAGCTGGGAAAAAACATAAACAAAAGGAATTAGTTGATGACGAAAAGTCTTCCATTTGCAGGAGAAATCAGTACTCTCTCTCTCATCTCTCTATCTCAATCATCATCCCCCTCTTTCCCCTCCTCTCCCTCCTCCCATCCTCGACGACTCTCTCTCGCTCTCTCTCTCTCTCTCTATATATATATATAATCATATATATATATATATATATATATATATATATATATATATATATATATATATATGTATATATATATATACACTGTAGGATAACGGCAGTTATCTGCAGAGAGAACGTTAGTGTCACGGATCAAAATTATCCTTACAGACTTTTGCTTCATATAATTTCACATGTGGTGCTCTGTTCCTCCATAAGTTACGACGCAGAAACCTATAGTTTTTGAGCAGTCTGGACTCGAGAAAAAAAAAAAAGTATGGAGCCTTTCAGCGAAGGAAACTATTGACAGCCACATAAAAGGGAGATGATAACAGGTTAGGAAACCCATTTTCATGAAGGACATGAATTAAATCCCTCAATCACTATCCACTGAGTGCTGTAAATTAAATAAGCAATTTCGGCATTTATGAATCATTACCTGTAGATGACAGTAAATGCTTGTAATTTCTGGTTGCCTGCATTACCAGAGAAGCTGTATTTCAAGTTGATATTGACAGAATGATGCCATATTTCAGTATTTTTCCTATGATTAGGTTTTCCGTCAGTTTCCTACCTGACTTTTTTTATATATATATTATAGTCGTGTCTGTCATTTACTGCTTTTTTCGAAGCAATACCATAATCGGCTAATAAAAACTGGGTAACCAACTTGAATCAAAGACTAAGAGTCACAAAAAAGAAACTAGAGACATGAAACAACTTAGCTTTCTTATATCCACAGAACTTGAAGAAGAAGCATTATAAGGAAATTTTTCACCAAAGTTGAACTGCTAACTAAGAAACCTGATTTTCTTTAAATCATTTTTAAACTATATTCAATCGTGAGAAATATTGCATTTATATATATTAATACAAGGTATGGGGTTTATCAGTATAACTCAGTGATGAGCAGAAATTAAGATGAGAGAGAGAGAGAGAGAGAGAGAGAGAGACGCAAATATGTAGAAGAAGAAATCCAAAATTAAGGAAGAGATCAGAGGTTCTCAAAAGGGATGCAGGGAGGAAAGGCAAGTGAGCGAGGAAAGTGCACGAGAAAAAGGAGGAGTAGTAGAAAAATGAGGACGGTAATGAGGAGGAGGAGGAGGAGGAAGAGGAGGAGGAGGAGGAGGAGGAGGAGTTGGAGGGACAGAAGAAGAACTGTCAAGACAGACGCCATAATGTTGTTCTTCCTTAGCCGGGGGCTATGGAGCCGACCACTTCAACTGTGATTGAACGGTAGGGAGGCGGGGTTTAGGAAGGAGAGACGAAGGTGGGGGGTGAAGGGAAGAGAGAAAGAAACGTTGATAAAAAAAAATAAATGAAGAGGGTAGGGAAAAAAGAGGAAAAGAATGGATGTGACATCCGACTTTATGTTTATCTACGTCATGGCACACGCTAAGGTTCCTGACCAACTAGTGACACAAGGACTAACTTTGGAGGCATTTTAGTGCTACTCCTGCCACGTAACTATAACAACCACATGCTCACGCGTAAGTACACGCACGCACACACACACAGATATATATATATATATATATATATATATATATATATATATATATATATATATATATATATCTGTGTGTGTGTATTAATATATATAGCTCACGATTTTTATTAAATCATTAACGTGATCCATTTATTAATCTAAATTGTTCTACATAATTTTAGTACGGCAACATACGATATATATATATATATATATATATATATATATATATATATATATATATATATATATATATATATATATATAGTCACATTTGTCATTTTATATCGTTTGCATTTTCGTCTCATTTTGAAAGTGTTGCTCAAAATACAAGTAAAGTGGAAGAAAGAGAAAAGCAAGAAGGGTTGTTTATCAGTTCAAATTTCAGGTGATTGGACTAGGGTTATTTTCTATCGTCAGAGAAAGTAACGGCCTGGCAGTGTCAAGGAAAATTAGCTTAAATTTGTTCTGCGGTCAAATAAATAAAAAAACACTCCCATAGGCTCATTAGCAATAGAAACGACAGCTTAGTGTAAAAAAATAAATCATTTTAGAGTCATCTCGCTTGTCAAATAGTTAACACTCTTTCCATCATTCAGAAACCCCTTCTCAGGTCACAGCAATTACAATAGAACGCCAATAAGACACTCCTTTGGAATCCACTCAGGGCTCTCTACTTAGCATTAATGTTGACTGTGGTATCTTTATAACGACCGGAATCACCCCTCAAGTCCATTGTAACAGTCCCTGTCCAGTTCCCTATACTCACCTCTAACGTCCTCTAGCTCTCATTATGTGACTCATGCCTATCAGCTAGCAGGCCACCTGCATTTGGTCAAAATACATGAAAAGGAGACAGATTTTGGTGGAAGGAAGATGTTTTATGAGCGACATTCCATATGAACATATATACGTACACTAACATAATATCCAGCTTACCGCGTAAAAAGTAAAAAATAAATAAATAAGTAAATAAATGAAAATAGATAAATAATAATGAAAAATTAATGAAAAATTTAAAATCCTATTAAGGAATTTCAAATTTCGTAAAACTCTCAAAATACAAATACTATTTCAACTATTCGATCTTTCACTTTCGGGATATTTGTATATGAGTAATGTATATCCGTAAGGAAATACAAAATCGGAATAAAATTAATTTTCTTTTCAGCAAACGACCACTTTTCCCATATGACGATTACACTTTCAGTGAAGCAAAAAGTATCTCCTGTTAATTTTATTCTACAGTTGCTAATATGTGGATGAAATCTATGGTCGAATTCCACAACCTTAAATCATTTTACAGACCTTTAGATAAGCCATTTCAACAGCTCATCGATCACCTACCTACCTAAACTATTGTAATCCATCCATTATCTGTCTTGATATTCAGAGCTTTTGTTTTAAGAATTCTACAACAACATTCATCCTGTTCATTCCTCATCTTCCTTTCTTCTCTCCCTTCCTACACACACACACACACACACACAGAGTTATCAAAAACATATCTTTCTCTCTCTCTCTGTATATATATATATATAATATATATATAATATATATATATATATATATATATATATATATATATATATATATATCAGTTATCAGCAATTGGGTAGGATAAGTATATTACTTTAACCAGACCACTGAGCTGATTAACAGCTTCCCTAGGGCTGGCCCGAAGGATTAGATATTTTTTCGTGGAGAGGAATCAATTAGTTGCTTAGCAACGGGACCTACAGCTTATTGTAGGATCCGAACCACCTCGAGAAATTAATTTCTATCGCCAGATATAAATTCCTCTGATTCCTTGTTGGGGGAGCGGGGAATCGAACCCGGACCCTGAGATGGGTAGTCGAGCACGTAACCGACTTGTCTAACGAGGACCTTATGAGTAGGGATGAGATCGTTAGCTCCATGCCCTTTACCAACGTGCTGAATCCCACTTCAGTCGACTATCCACCAGATCAATGCCAATAATTCAAGAAACAGATCTCGAGGGTCAAAACTAATTTACATGAACATTTGTTTTTCATAGGTCCCTTCTACTATTTATATATTCAGCCCGTTGGTGGCCTCTATTGTTGGCACCTATAGTGGTGCCAGAAGCACGGTCATGACTAACTTTAACCTTAAATAGAATAAAAACTACTGATGCTAGAGGGCTGAAATGTGGTATGTTTGATGATTGGGGAGGGCATGATCCACATACCAATTTGCAGCCCTCTAGCGTTAGTAGTTTTCAAGATCAGAGGGGGACAGAAAATTGTGGACGGACAGACAAAGCCATCACAATAATTTTCTTTGACAGAAAGCTAACCATTTTTTATTGATGCAATGTTTAGCATAAGATAATGCAAAAGCAGTTCAAGATGAAAGGTTTATTATCAAATGAGGATGAAAAATAATAACCACCGATATGAGCATAATAGATATATGAATTGAAAATTGTTTGAGATGTACATTTTATTAATGTAATAATGTAAGCATTGGAATGCTACAAATAACTCCAAAGTTCAATTACGGCGTTTGGGTGGTTTAAGTTTGAATGCATCCCTCTTGATGTTTTTCTTATAAAACAAGTTTTAGAATTAATCAAATATCTCTTGTCCTTGAAGGAACATTTGCCATCTTGGTCAAGAGAATCTTAATTTATTCATGTGCTTTTCTGGAGATCACTTCAAAGATCTCTCTTGAATATATGGTACCAATCTCGAATTGTAAAAGATTTTCGACGATAATCTCTGAAACTCTCCTTAAACATAATTTTAATTCAGCCGGAATTTCCATCTTTTTTTCCTCTTGTTTCTTAAAGAAAAATGACCAACAAGCAAAGAGGAAAGCCACAGGATACCCGGATTGGGACCGATGGTAAAAAGCAAAGACAACGCTCACCCCCAAGACAGCAAAAATCCTCCTCCTTGACAGCCATAGTTTCTTGCTCATCTTCCAGAGAAGAGGATAATAATTCGGTCGACCTTCGAGCTTTTCTCTTGGGGATTCACGTCAAGGAGAAGAGTAAAAAGAAGATCCCACAAACGACCAGGCCTTGTGGGTATTGTTACCTTTCTTTGATTGTACGGCCATTTTTTTTCCACGATACTAATGATTCGTTTCGTCTAGGGAAGATATCCCACGTACGTAACTCTGTTATTGGGAGGAAAATAATAATAGATGGCTTTTCTTTTCTTAATTAATTCAGACATAAAGTAATAGGATTTATCTCTTGGCGACTTCCATAAGATTGTACTTACAGCTGTTCGTTTAGTAAGCCCAAGTTCCTTTTAGATTCTTATCTGAAAGTCCATGTTTCATTTCCAGCATTCAGTATAGCACGGTAACTTCATGGTAACTGTTGTAAAAATGAGGCATGATTCGAAATTTAAACCTTGAATTAGGAAGGAACAAAAGTTAGACAAATCCTTGTTAATAAAAAAAAATCTTAAAATGATTTTACCTCATAATCAACGCAAACATGCAACTTCTTTCTGCCATCTCTGTCCATCAAAGAATTTTTAAGTATTATTCCAAAGGGACAGGCCCAGACTTCTAACATATAATACCTGTCATCTGCTCAAGTAGCTCTTTCAGAAATTTCTTTGCTATTTTTTCTTATTTATGTATTTGTTTGAGAACATGCACCTTAAATGTTTTTTTTATTATTATTGTTATTTCTTCTTTTTCATTTAAAGAACAGTATGCGGACATTTTCATGGCAGGAATATAGAGGAAAGCTCCGGCTTGTTTCATTCAATAATAACTACAACAGCAAATTTTCCTGTTACCTTTTTTACTTATAACTGGACTATTGAAGCGAACACAGACTGACTTCATTCATTTCCTTGTATCTGTAAAAGTATAACTCTATACTATCATTCCCCCCTAACTTTTCCGATCCAGGGCAGAGTGACGGCAGACCCATATTGCTCCTACAGGAAACCGATCACAAAAAGCAAAGCTTCAACAAAAACATTGATATTTGAGGGACAGACCGAGAGGTCAAAGGTGAGAGAGAATTTACGGGCCAAGTAGAATCATTATTTGGTGTGGAAGTCATGCGTGAAATTTCCAAGGAGAAGGGACTGACTGAGGAATAGTGATTATGATGATGATGATGATGATGATGATGGCGGTGGTGATAGTGTAGTTGGAAAGGCCATATTGTCATCATGAGGGTGATGGTAATGGTGATAGTGTAGGAGAGTGAGAGGCAGGGGGCTTTTGCTGTTATGGTGGTGGAGAAACGAAGAATGACTATCATGTCGATGATTATGATGACGATAGTGTCGGTGAGAGATGAAAGGAGGTACTATCAACATGACGGTAAAGATAATGATGACGACGGTGCGGTCAAACTGGAAAGAATGAAGGCTGAAGATGGTAGTGTAGAGTTAGTGAAGAGGACATTATCATTAGGGTGAAGGAATGATGGTGATAAGAATTCATTTGATAAGTGAAGCTATCCTAACATTCAAGGAACAAGCGTATGATGATAGTGATGAATGACATGATGGCAGTGGTGATATATGAGAATAAAGGGGAAAAATTATGAATAAAAAATGATGATCATGATGATAATGGAAACCAAAGAGAATTATAGTTGAAGGTCAAGATGCAAACAATATCATATATATGAGAAGCTTGAAGATACCAGCGATAATAACGTCAGTTTAAAATGCAGGAGTATATGACAAATAAGAAGAGGAAATTGAAGGAGAAGATTTCCCGAAATCTGCTTGAGGAAGAGGGGAAGAAGAAGAAAAATAAGAAGAAGAAGATGAAGAAGAAGATGAAGAAGAAGAAGAAAGATATCCAAAGTAACAACGATGACCTGTGGGAAAGAACAGTT
>NC_061100.1:75581012-75596012 GCF_015104395.2 Macrobrachium nipponense | reverse complement strand
ACAGGGAATGATAAGGGGTTGAAGTGGGTTACATAAAAATAACTGAAAACAACAGATATTAGTGTCTAATCAATAGTTTGTGAGGTCGCTGAGATGAATAGTGATGCTTCAGATGCTCTTTAATTCCTTGTTTTGCCACGACAGAATGGGGAGGGGAGAAGGGGGAATGGGGGGCTCTGGTGGGCTAGCGTGGGGTGAGTGAAAGGGTTGTAAGGGGTTGACATGTAAAAATAAAAAAGAACAGACATTAGTGCCTAATCAATAGTTTTTGCAGTAGCTGAGATGGATAGTGACACTACCTATGCCCTTCAAGTCCTAGTTTAGCCCTAATAGAAAGGGGTGGTGAAAAGGGTGTGGGAATGGGGTGATATATAAAAGTAACAGCAAATTATGGGTATTAGTGTTTAATCCATAGCTTTTGAGAATGCTGAGATGAATAAGGACACTCCCAATGGCCTTCAAGTCCAAGTCAGCCCCAAAAGCAAGAGGTGGTGAGAAGGGTTGGGAAGGGGATGACATGTAAAATAGGTGAAAGTGACAAATGTCAGTGTCTAATGTATAGTTTTCAAGGTTGCTGAAATGAATAGTAACACTTCTGATGTCCTGGAAGTCCAAGTTTAGCCCCAATAGAAAGAAGGGGAGATATTAGTGTCTAATCCATAGCCTCTAAGGTTGCTGAAATGAATAGTGACACTCTCAATGCCCTTGTAGTCCAAGTTCAGCCCCAATAGAAAAAGGGGTGTGAGAAAGGGTAAAAAATGAATTGTCAAAAAGAATATATATTAGTGTCTAATGCATAGTTTCTGAGAATTGTGGGATGAACATAGTCACTCCAAGTGGCCTTCAAATCCAAGTTCAGCCCCAATAGGAATAGGGGTGAGAAGTGATGAAATATAAAATGTCAAAACTGCTGGGCAATATGACTGAAACAACAAGCTTAACAGGAAAGGTAAAGAGAGAGAGAGAGAGAGAGAGAGAGAGATAGAGAGAGAGAGAGAGAGAGAGAGAGAGAGTTTAATAGTTGTCATTCAGTTTTCCCAGGCAGCACTGTGTTGGTCAGCTAGTATGTATATAAAAATGGATGTATGTATGTATGTGTATGTTCCAGCATAGCTGTAATGCATTGACCAATTTCAACCAAACTTGGTAAACATATAGGATTTACTCTCTAGAAAATAATACTGTGGGGTTTAGGACATCACTAATATGAGAGGGCAGCAAAGGGGCTGAACTTGGACTTAAATGGTATCAGGAGTGCCCCTGTTCATCTCAGCCCCTTGAAAACTATGGATTAGATGCGAATATCTGTATTTTCGGTTACCTTGTCGCCACCCTCCCTATTGAGGCTCAGGTTTGGAAGGGCTTCCCTGAAACGGGGTTGGTTTTGTCCATAAACTTGGTAATTATATAAACTCTATCGGTTTATCGTATCTTATTTTAGGATAGTAGTACATATGACATACCATCTGGAAAAACGTGGGACCAAGACAACATTGGCAACATGGGTGGGTGGATGTGAAGGGGGTGACATGTGAAAATAGCCAAAAACAACAGATAATAGTGTCTAATCCATAGTTCTTGAATTCACTGAGATGAATAGTAGTGCTTCTGATGCCCTTTATATCCAAGTTCAGCCGCTATATGATTTGGGGAGCATGGTTGGCGTGGCTGGAGTGAGAAGGGGTGAAAATAAAATATGAAACATGGCAGATAGTATTTAATCCATAGTTTTTGAGGTCTGAGATGAATAGTGATACCCTTGGTGCCCTTAAAGTTCGAGTTTAGCCCCAATAGGAATGGAGGTTGAGGAGGGATACAAGATGACAAAAATGCTGGGCAATGTAATTGAAACTACGATTTTAACAGCAAAGGGAGAGAGGATAGAGAGAGTGACAAGGAGAGGCAACGAGAGAGATTAGAGGGGTTGTTAAGGAGGAGATAGAAAGAAAGAGAGAGTTCATTACTAGTCACTCAGAGTTTTCCCGAGCAGCACTGGTTGGTCAGCTAGTATATTAAATAAATGGATGTATGTATGTGTGTGTTTCTGTGTGTGTGTGTGTTCCAGTGTGACTCTGAAATGCATTGAGCAATTTCAGCCAGACTTGGTATGTATGTGACATACTATCTAGGAAAGTATATGGAGGGGTAAAGACATTACTAGCACCAAAGGGAGTGGGAGTGGGAAGGGCTTCTCTGAAACTGAATTTATTATACCCCATTTCAGTATACATATGACTTACTATCTGGAAAAGATTACTGTGGGAATAAGACATCACTGGCACCAAAGGGGGTGTGGTTGGTAAAGGGGTGACATGTAAGAATAATCCATAGTTCTCAAGGTTGCTGAGATGAATAGTGACACTCCCGATGTCCTTTAAGAACAAAATCAGCCCTGATAAGAAAGTGGGGTGAGAAAGGGTGAAAAATAACATGTAAAACACGACAGATAATATTGTCTAATCCAGAGTTTTTAAGGCTGCTGAGATGAATAGTGACTCTTCTGAGGCCCCTAAGTCTAAGTTCAGCCCAGGTAGGAATGGGGGGTAAGAAGGGATGAAATATAAAATGCCAAAAATGGTGGGCGATGTAATTGGAACAACTATCTTTTAAGAGAGAGAGAGAGAGAGAGAGAGAGAGAGAGAGAGAGAGAGAGAGAGAGAGAGTTTATTGGTTGTCATTCAGAGTTTTCCTGGGCAGTGCTAGGTTGTTCAGTTCGTGTGTGCATATATATATATATATATATATATATATATATATATATATATATATATATATATATATTGATAAGGGTAAACCCTTTTCCCACAGCAAACCCTCTAGCCTTTATTAATTCAATTTTAATAGAAATTCATTCTACTCATTTCAATTAAAATATGGCAGTTCTCTCTCTCTCTCTCTCTGTAGGGATATTACTTTAATCCTTTTGCTTGTTCGAGTGACCTGCGGACAGTAATTCCAGGCGCGAATCCAGGAGAACCACTAATCCTCGCCTGAAGCAAAGGCAGCTGAGAGAGAAACACACGATCGATCTTGTGGTCGCCGCCATATCGAACTAAAGTCACGAGTTAACCATGCCTGGTCGAGATACCCTTTGCCGCCACCTGGATGCAAGAATCTTCATAATGTGGGGATTTTATAAAATGCCTTGAATCGGCAATCCAGTTACAGGCTGCTCCAGGAGCAAAGCCTGTGCCAGCACAAGGCTGGCTTAATCTTAAGCAACAACAAACTCAATCTGAGAATTCGTTGGACACTGTCCAGGACATACCTTTCCTTCCCTTCTCTGGACCTGCCCCATCTTAAGCCCGTGACTGTGGGCCTAGTTTATATTTTAGTGGTGCTATGTCACTTGCTGTCTGGCCCTCACTTCTCATCGCTGGCCCTCTGTGGTACGAGGGACAACTCTCCTGACACAGTAAAGTGCCAGGTTTTGGTTGTTAGCTAGTCGCATCACTGTTGCCATTGCTGTTTTCTGTTTCCTTTTCATTGTGTGATACACCTGCAGTAAGACCTGTATTGCCCTTATTGTTGTTTCAAGTTGGAAAGCATTTAAGTGAAGAATAATATAAATTATTAAATTGTGGATTACCAGAACTGAGTTCATTTCCAGGCACCCTCTGTGCAACTCCTCCATTCCTTAATCAGATGCCTTATTCCACAGAAGAAATCATTGGTGTTTTCAATTACAGATTAGGCGTTGGTCAGCTGTGGTTTCTGTGCATAAACTTGCGTGCAATATTGTCTTTCCCAACTACCTTAAGGAGTCCTTTGAAGTGGGCTTTTATAGTGTTTTCTTTCAAAAATATACCAAACTGCTTCTCCACCATGTAGTGAGGGACTATTGTATTTTTTTACCCATTTACATTAACCAGTCTTATATTCGTTCTATTATAAATATAATTAGTTACGTTAAATCCGCAGAGTTTTACCTTATCAACCTCATTTTGAATTAGGCCTTCAGCAGATTTGATTTAATATGTTTTTGCCTGATCTCGGGGCCAGAGGTTACTAATCTTACGTTATCCCAGGTAAGTTGCGTGGATCTTCAGTGTAACCCAATGATTTACATAATCCCTAAGGTAAATTCGTGTTAATATATATATATATATATAATATATATATATATATATATATATATATACATACAACCACACTACACACCATACACACACACACACATATATATATATATATATATATATATATATATATATATATAATATATATTATAATATATATAATTATTATAGATTATATATATAATTCAGAGTTGTGGCTTTTAGTTGTCTGTAACAGAAAATTACTGAGATGGCCTTGTCTGTCCGTCCGCACTTTTTCTCACTTTTTCCATCCCTTCCAGATCATAAAAACTACCTAGGCTAGACGGCTGCAAATTGGTATGTTGATCATCCACCCCCCAATCATCAAACATACTAAATTGCAGCCCTCTAGCCTCAGTAGTTTTTATTTTTTATTTAAGGTTAAAATTAGCCATGATTGTGCGTCTGGCAACGCCATTGGACAGGCCACCACAAGCCGTTGCTGAAGTTAAATGGACCGCGGCTCATGCAACATTACGGGAAGACCAACTAAAGATAGTGCTATTTTCGGTGATTTTGATTATACGCTGTACAGAAAAGTCGTAGATCTTCCACATTACTGCAAAATTATTCCTTACTCACTGGATGCCATTATCTTCCCTATGCCTAACTAGGCGGTACTCTATCACTCTAAATTAGATTGCATAAAATAGCTAAGTCTATCTACACTGCTGGTAAATGCATGTTGCAATAGTTTAAGAGTATGTAAAAGTTTTCTTTTTATTCTTCTCCTTTTTTTCCTTTGTATTATACTTTCATTAATTTCCACGTTTTCAGCAGTTCTTAAGGGGATTTTTTATGAGGGTGATCCATGTCCCTCAATAAGGTGACTTGTTCCCGAAAGGCGCAAGGTCACAGGAATAGCTAAAGTCGTCATCGTCACTTATGTGATGAGGAATAGCTCACAATAGAGGAATCTCAAGCATAATTGTAGTATTTTAAGTTTATTCGATCAAATTACAATTAGGTTTCTTTGAAAAAAAAAATATATGTTCAAAAAGCAGAAAGACCCTTAGATTACAAAAGCCGAATTTTTCGGGATTACGCTGAAGACTTTACCGTAGTTTTTGCATTCAGGAGCGATTGTTTTCGGGATACCCGGAATATTCTTTGGCATGTTGGAGTGTGAAAACCGTACAAGCGAAGTTGCTTTTATCAATCTAAACTTATAGGAAAAAGAAATCTACCACACATAATAATGAGGAAACTCTATAATGATGCGGAAAGGCATCAAAAACATTTCTCTGGCTTACTTTGTCGCGCAACGACTTGAGATGACCTGTTGGCGATTTGATTCCCTGACCATGACCTGCAATGCTTCAGTATGTTGTAAAACTGCTTGCTATTTCGATATTCCGAATGGAAGAGGATCCGAGCCAGGGGGTATCGCTCCAGTGCTTTTATTTATTCACATAGCCATTTTCTATTTTCTTTTATTTCACTTGATTTGCAAAGTGACATTTCGGCGTGACAACACGGGAAAAATTGTATGATTATTTTTAGGCTGACCACTCTCGCCTATGGATAATAGTCATTAAAATTACTCTGTCGTCAGTTTGTCTGTTTATCAGGCTCACTGTGCATTTGGGTATGAGACTGTATTATCTGGTGATGTCTCTCTCTCTCTCTCTCTCTCTCTCTCTCTCTCTCTCTCTATCTAGTGGTATGATTTCTATCGCCAGCCGAAACGCGCGAGGGCACAAGGCTCTGATTTATGAATGGAAGCAAGCCACGAAATTGGCACCATGGGTTCGGGTGTTACAAATTCAATGGTAATTCTCTCAAGACTGTACCTGCACTCCGCCTTCTTTGAGTCCGTCCCTCCCTCTTTATACACGTTGGCTGCATTATTCTCGGCCGATATTAAAATGCACTCGACGGTAACGAATTCTTGCGACCCCAGCGCTCAGCATAATCTGGAAAATACGTCGCTCACTCGAGGAAGGAATGCGAGAGAGCTTGCTACAAGGGCTTCTTCCCCCTGATCAGCCTTGCTTGCTCTGTTCAGTCTGCTCTCTCTCATATATCGTTTCTCCTTTGTCGTCGACTGACAAGATGAGTTATAAGGCTTTATTTGCATGTCCTGCTTGTCCAAATGTGAAGCTCAGTGAAGCTCTATCAGGTTTAGTTTGGCGATAATGGTAGTGTGACAGTCGCGTTGTACTTCAGTAACAATGGTTTTCGAAACAGGATCGTCTGCTTGTGCTTGTATTATCTAATATGATATTAATAAGAATGCCTTTTTAGTCGACGTTTCTATAATCATATTTGAAATTCTCAGCGGATGCAAATAATTGCTAAAACTGTAAGATTTTTGTGGTCATAAAGGTAAAGTGATATCTAAGGAATGTAAATGGTCAACAATTCAAAGACAGCAGAAACAGATCGAAGAACTGCATCATTAGATGACTATCAAAGTTTGACATGCCAGCGTTTTGGAACAATTTGGATGGTCTGCACTGAATTAAGGATTAGTTTCCATTATGAAGAAATCTGTAAAAAATAGTTCCGTGTAATCAGATATATTGCCAGATATTTTCAAGTTTTGAAGCATACTACATTAAATCTCTCTCTCTCTCTCTCTCTCTCTCTCTCTCTCAGACACACATGCACCCACACACACTCGTACTCATACAAGCAGACACGCACTCACAAACACACAGTTGCTGAAAGGCATCTTTTCCTTTCCCTATAGTTTTCAGCATATGGAATTCTTTTACGAATTTGATTGTAATTTCTATTTTCACGGTAGGTTGAGGTTATTTAAGTTTTTAGTGCGATATTCGAAGAAGAATGTTTTTTTTTTTTTTTTCATTTAACTCAAGTCATTTATTGCATTCTAAAGAAAGCAACAATCCTTATTTTGTAAGTAATTATACTGAATTTTTTCTTTGCATGATGCATGTGAGGAACGCTACCGCTTTGGACAAACCAAAACGAAAATGCCGAATATGGTTAAATCACTGCATTTAGAAAGAGCAAATAGCTAAGATTAAAGATCAGAATATAAGCATTCTAAGAATTTATTAACAAGAGCTTATTTTCATTTTTACGCAGCTTCCCTTACTACAATTTGCTTTCATTGCTACTTACTAAATTTTTGCAGTTGGGTGCTACACATTTTAACAGGAAGAGTATCCGTGAGGATGATTTAAATTAGGTCTAAGTTTGCTCTAATAAGCAGTTGTTATATCTTTCTAATTGCTACGTTTTTACTTTTTATTTGTTTCTCTTTCCAACCAGATGTTTCACGCTTTGCTGCTAGAGCGCATGCGCTGATGATAATTTCGCGCATAAAGCTTATGACTATATTTACTCCATAAGTCGTCATTAGCATTATAATCAACGTCCAACTTTCGTTTGTAATCCATAACATTTACGACCTTACGGCGATGCGCATGCAATTATCTTCCGCCTGGAGGCCTTATCTCGGCCGAAATATCTTCCGAGGGCTTTTAAACGGGATGATTACAATTTAAAAACCGTAAGAGACGGCTGACCTATGACACACGTCTTCTCCCGCTTCTTCTTCTTCTTCTTCTTCTTCCTCTTATTCTTCTTCTTCTGATTTTAGGGCGAACAAATGGCCAGGTTGCAAAGGTCACGAGAGAGAGAGAGAGAGAGAGAGAGAGAGAGAGAGAGAGAGAGAGAGAGGTTGTGGTTTGGAGAATGTGTTCAAGAATTCGCAAACGTAACGCAGTTTTGGGTAGATATATCTCTTGATATATTTTTTATGTTAGATGTTAAAATAGTTTAGCAAATAAACAGATAAATATTTGGAAAGGGAGTGAGAGGTGATACTGGAAAAAATGTTAAGGATTATTTAAACTTGGGAAATGTAATAATAAATATCTTTTCTGATCTGATGAATGTTCCGGATGTAGGAATATATTGTCCTTCAAGATCACAAATGCCGGTATAAGGAGAGAGAGAGAGAGAGAGAGAGAGAGAGAGAGAGAGAGAGAGAGAGAGAGAGAGAGAGAGAGAGAGAGAGAGAGGTGGTGGGAGGTTATTTAATAGCTATTAAAAAATGTAGATATAGGCTGCCAAAATTTATTCATGAATATGTTTAAGGATAAAAAAAATTAGGTGTAGAGATTTATACCTAAACAGATTTATTCAGTATTGTTTCAAAGATTTATTACAACTTGCGTACAAAAGAATTGATTAAAAGTTACTTACGGAATATGGTTGAAATAAAGTCAACCTTTATCGGTTTATGCAGTGTTAGATACTAATTATTAGGGCTTAGAAATTATAACAGAAAATATACGTATATCCCTATAGGTGAAGACCAGTGTGCGCCTGGACGAAGAGGAGAGCGTGCGCATTAAGCAAACCTAATTTAAACCGCGCACCTGTTTGCCTTCGGTCAAGGGAGATACGACAGCGAAAAAGATGAGGAAATGAATTGCTGTGGAAGAAAGTGGCGTTGGGTAAACCTATCTATTGAATCATTTTGCCTTTTCCTATTATTTTGTTGTTGCTACTGGATTCAGAAGTTTCAAGTCAGTTTATTTTGGTAAGGGATTTTGAACATTCGTCTAGAGGCTGCTAAATTGTTCAATTGTTTTTTGGCATAGACATCTTTTGGATATAAACGTTCTCTCTCTCTCTTCGTAGGATTGTTTTACTTCTCTCCTCATATCTACAGGTAAAACTATGAGCTATTTACAATATAAGCTAAGAGAGAGAGAGAGAGAGAGATCCGAGACCGAAGAGAGACGAGAAAGACGAGATGAAGATGAGAGAGAATAGATGAGAGAGAGAGTTCACGCGAAAGGTCATGCTAATTTCAGAAGGGAAGAAAACACGAATGATGGACAATAAGAAGGAGAGGAAAAAGGAGGGGGAAATGAAATGAGATGACATATGATTAAGATACGAGCCAAAACGGAAATGAAATTCCAGTGGAGTAAAATGCTACAATTACGCTGTCTCCTATCTCTTAATGAACCCAAAATATATGGCTTCTAATTTGATGCTAAGAGCCAAGTACCTGCGTTTTTTCTGAGTTTTTTCTTTTTTATTATTACGTTGTTTTTCCACATATTTTGGTATTAACTTTGGCCCTTCAATTGTTTTCTTTTTGTAGTGTTACTTTAGCTTTACTATTTAGTTTACTAGGGTTTAATATATGATATGTATTATAAATGTATCTAAAAACATGGTATACTTACTGAAGTAGGTAATTCGCACTATTTTTGTTTCTTTTCGAAGTCGTATCTTCCATCCTGCTTCCTTATTTTCTCTTTATGTTGATTTTTTATACTTATTTGAACATTCTTTTTATTCTGAAGGTTGTTTGATAGGTTGGATTTATATCACAATCTTCAAAGCCTTGCAACTGAAAGTAAGTAAAGTTTGCCCTTATTTTTTCTTAAAGTTCTAGATTTTTGTCTCTAGTTTTTTCATCAAAGCAAGTTGATTTATTGTATGGCTATAATTATTGTCTTTTTTAAACACAGACTTAGGCATATTAAAGTTATACTTCCATTTTGATGATCATTTTGCTCTTCGACAGAGAAAATTTAATACAAAAACTCTCCTTACCTCCTTTCAGCTCTTTGCTTATATAGCATTTCATAGTCCATCTCTTTTCAGTGGTATTTTATGAAGATCAGAAATGAGAACTTATTGTTCTGTGAGATTTCCCACCTCTACTATCAGGCTAAGGAGCGTTCTACCATCTCTCATGTTCCCTATATTTCAGTTGTTTTATAGAGCTCATATATGATTGCTACTTTTCTCTCTCACTTTCCGGTGAGGTGCCCAGTAAATTTGATATTTCTTAGAATTACACAAAACCTGAGTATTCATGGCTAGATATAATTTTTTTGTTTTCCTAATATTTTGTTAATTTTTCTTACATAATTAAAAACCCTCTTATCCTTGAACAGGATAAGAGGGAGTTGTTTTCGCCTCTAAGATGTCTATAATTTGAATTTATCGGTATAAAATAAAGGAATAATATTTTATTTACTTACATAATTCAATAGTGACACCAGAACAGAACAGACAAGAATGCCACATGGTTTATAAACTTTCTTTTCTTGACAGGTTGCCGCCTTATTTCAGAGGTGAGAAAATAAATATTTAATTCAAATATAAAAAAGAAAAATGATGACAGAGCCAAACCGCAAACCTGGTTGTCAGGCTACGACATTCTCCCCTTACTTTCATATTTCCTTATTCTTCTAATCTTAATTTTTCTGAGAAGCGTTCTATGGACTCATGGGGCATCACATCAAGTGGTGTGTCCCGTTGCTTTGCACACGTACAGTATTGAGAGAGATATCCCTTGTGTCAGTATCACTTAAAATATTTATACTCAGCTTGCTTTGTTTATCTCTCTCTATTAAGCTATCTTAGTCGCCTCGCCCTACCTACCCTTTCCTGTCAAATGCAAATTTCATGTTATCTATACGTACCCAGCTAGCCCCAGTTTCTCTCTCTCTCTCTCTCTCTCTCTCCTTTGTGCTAATTCGAATAGATATATGATGAAAAAAAGAGCGATGGTTTCTAATTCAAGATTTACTTATGATTTAACGAATAGAGTTACTTCACAGTTTTCGGAGAAAATTCATGCCATCAAAGAGCATTACTACTTTAGTGTAGGTGAGAAAGAACAGACCCAGTTAACTGACTTAAGGGGTAGACAGTAATAAAAAGGAGAGAAGTAGGAAAACAGTAATGATAGTGAGACTCACCCATTATACTTGAAGGTGACGAGAAACTTTAAAGCTCTCTGATCTGTCTGTGAACACTTTTCATCTCATACAGTAATGACGGTAAGCGATATAAATGACGACCTATATGCATATCAACCACAATCCTTTATTTAAGAAAATAAATATCAATAAAAAGAAGAAAATTTAAAGCAATAAAAATAAGCTTACGGTTATATGTTATCCCACCTATGATAGGAGAGCAACGGCCATCAGAGAGAGAGAGAGAGAGATTATGCTTATAGTAATGTGGTGAGTACCGAGTATTCAAATATTCGGCGAAATAGTGATATTAGAATCGCTTTTTTTTTCTCATTATGAAGAATGGTAACGAGAAAACTTATGTATTATAGGAGCAGAGATTATAGCTAAGATATCATAATGCTAAACACAACGGGAAACGTTATAGACAATCCCAGTAAATATAGTCTTCTGGCTTTTGCTTGGCCTCCTGCAGCGCCATGGAGAAACAGGATGATATAGAAAACGGGAACTTCAAGGCTGTAGGGGTCATGCGAATAATCGGCATAAGAAGGAGGTCATCTTACCTTCGACTACCTCAGATTAGTACTGGCTGGGGTCATGATGTGAACTAAAACAAACATTACTCTCTCTTCTCTCTCTCTCTCTCTCTCTCTCTCTCTTAGCAATAAAGTATCCATCCCGCTTCCTTCTATGAACTTAAGTGTGCGCCTACTATCACTTCGTCAGCAATCTAAAATTGATGCAATATCTTAAAAGAAAAAAAAATAGTCAGGAGATACATCTGACCATGGTTAAGTATGTAGAGATGTATGTAACTATCTATTATAAAGATATCGTTAACGTGAATGCTTACGGCCATGTGCCTAAGCAAACACGCACATATGGGTACCTGCACATATACTATACTAAAAAGGGAAGGTGAAGTTAATGCGGAAAAGCATACGGTTTTATTAATAACTAAAAAAGCTAATCTTGGTTTACCTAAGCAAAAGAGATCAGAGAAATGCTCCCCAATTGGCGGTTGAGTTTTTTTTCTTATTTTCTTTTTTTGTGACATCAGCACTTGCGCTGTCCCTCATCAAGAATGCCGGGGCACTAAAGTAATGGCATTCTTGCCGCTGCGATTGGTGTAAAAAAACTCTTAAGGGATGTAAGAAATAATCAGTTAGACGTTTTCTTGGAGAAAAATGAATATTATGCACTCAGTGAAGCAAAAGTGACCGGGAAGATTGCCCAGGGAGATCAAAGACTAATTGTATCTTGATTTATTGAGAGCTAAATAGATTGGGAAAAAGTAGTTCTTGTTGAGTCATGAATATTGAGGGATGTTTGAGGGAGTACGAAACAAAGAATTATTAGTCTAAGGGTAGTCTTGAGTAGCAGAGGAGTAAATTTGTTTTAGGATAAAATGAAGCATAGCAAACACCAGCATGATAGAGAGTTTCTGCATAGTTTAAATCTGTGACACGCTAGGTTCGAAGGCTTAAAAAGACTGGTTGTGCTAGGTGACTGCACTGCAAAGGAAGGTCACGAAGAAAGAAATAGCATAGCTGGGAGTGAATGACAATGGAAATAGTCTTATGACAAAGTGATTAAAAAGGAGCATGTTTGGCAATTCACGGGATCCGGAGCAGAATATTCACGAGCATACTTAGGAAAGAGGAAATGATCGAAGAAAAGTTTGCTCAATAATATTTGTGCAGAGAAAGAGGAACCCGTTTATGGATGTGAGTGTGAAAGGAGCAATCGGGAGAGGCATATCTAATTACAATCTAATTAAAGTAGAAGTAAAAACAGATGTACGTTTGAGTTAGAGAGAAAGCATTTTATATGTAGCTATAATGTTATTAAGACAGAAAGTTTCATAAGACAGAAAAGAGAATGGCTTAAAAGGGGAAGATAATTGAAAAAATGGGGTTGAGTCTAAAAGACACTGAAGCTGATTATGAAGTCTATGGAAAATTCAGGGATTAGGGTGGAATAAGCTGGAGCATTTATCTGTATACCTAGATAGGAAGGGAGAGCAAAAGCACAATGTATGGGATGCAATGAAAGGTATAGCGAAATTTAAATGAATAACTTGGACTCTTTGAACTGTACGAATAAAGTTGTAAGAATAACAGATATGAAAAATGGTGATACTTTACGATGAGACACTATTCTAGCGAGAAAAGTTGAGGTACTGAACGTATCCTTGGAGGAATAGGATTTGTTGTTAAAAAAATCAACAGGATTTACTGTAGAAAGTGTATAAAAATGTAAACAGAGAAAGGCTGTCTGGAGTAACTCTAGTCCTGGGAGGATGATGAAACCAAATATCCTAATTTCTTCTTTCTTTATTAATACATGATTGGAAAATCAACTGAAAAGTTTATCTATTTAAAACATTCTCGACCAACCAACAAATTTCAGGAACTTCCAAATTCACGCTATAATGAAGAGAACAAGAAAATGAATGAAGAGAGAACTTCTACTCATAGTTAGATTATCTTATCCTCTTAGGCAAGTTCATCTCTTATTCCACCCGGGGAGAAATAATTTCTGGCATGATTAAACAAGTAAATTGCTTGCATACTTCCTTTGCATTATTTTTACATTAAACAAAATCGTCACTCTGGACACAGAATATATATAACGTTGAATATTTAAAAAATTTTAATGTTGTTATTACTTCTTGAACTTATTATATATATATATATATATATATATATATATATATATATATATATATATATATATATATATATATATATATACAGAGAGAGACAGAGAGACAGAGAGAGAGAGTTTAAGAAAATGAAAATAAATAAACAGTTATTTCCTTAATTGATGAGGAACAATGGCCGGTCTAAAGGGCCTCTCTTCCGAGACCCACCAAGTCACGCGTTCTTGGAGCTCGTTGCTGGGGAAAAATGTTCAATAATTTAAATCATGATGTATGTAGTAAGGCGAAAAACGATGGCCCCGCGTAATAGAAAACACGCTTAAAGAGAATGGCTGGGTGGCGTGGCAGCTGAAGAGAATGGATGATACATGCCCCAAATGGCTCCTGCTTCTTATGCCCTTCGCTCGGTCTCCCGTCACCTACCCTTGCTCTTTCCTAGGCCGTCTCTTCTTCTTCCTCCTCTCAGTCTCCTCTTTGACTCCTAGGTAAATGCTTTAGTTCCTTTTCCTTCCCGATATATGAACCTTCTCCTTACCACCTCTTTCTTCTTATACATCTCTCGTTCTTGTATCTCTTCTTCCCCTGTCTTCTCTCCTTCTCCTCCTCCATCTCCAACTCCTTCCAGGCGTTGGGCATCTCCTCTTCCACTTTAGAAATCTACAATTCCTTTCTATCTTTCTCGACTCCTACTGTTTTCATTTCTTTTTGCTTTTTCGTTATCGTCTGAAGAGGAAGAAAAACCATGTAGGATTCTCCAAGAATCTAACTCAACTCACATCTGTTGATGTTCTTTTCATCTACTCTGCTGATTCCTCTTCTTCGGTCACAGGCTTAGAATAGAGGATTAACATGTTTCCTTTTCTTTCTGCCCCTCTCTTCTCTCTTGTATTTCCCTACAATTCCATGTTTTCTGCTGATCATGAGAAGAAAAAAGCAAATGGAAGAGAAAGTAATAGATATTTGATTCATTCTCCTCTCTTTTTCTTCGGCCTCTTTATCTTCTCCTCTTTACCCTAATCTTCCTTTTTCATATATTTCTTTTATCTTCTTCTTTTTCTCCTTCCCTTGAAAGCACTTTCCTTTGGTCCCCTTTTTCTCTTTTCTTTCTGTCCCCCTTACTTCTTATCAGCATAAGCGCGGTACCCTCTCTACCCCCACCGCCCCACACCCTCACCCCTGACCAAAAGGAAGAAGAAGAAGAAGCAGAAGAAGATGTGATGCCCCAAGCAGGCAGCATAAAGGCTGACGGGGGCACCTACCCAGGGCGCTTTGATGCAAATGCATTCCGAAGGAGAACAAGTAATTTCAGGCATCATACCTCCTGGGTGATCAAGCGGAAAAACTTTGCTTTCCAGAATTTGCATTCACCTCAGAAGAATGAGGAGAAATACACTGTCGAACGAGTTAAAAGAACCGAGGGGGATTAGTTATTCTCACTAACAGGATCCATGAGAACGAGACAACCCAAAGAGAGAGCTTAATATCACATTGCTGTTCGGTTACGTAGGTTTCGTTCAGAGCA
>NC_061100.1:75556012-75571012 GCF_015104395.2 Macrobrachium nipponense | reverse complement strand
ACGACAATGTATCCTAGTTTATGTTCAGGAAGATTACCCACCCCCGGATTTTATTGGTAAAAAAGCTGAATTAATGAAGGATGCGCCATAAAAAGTAGTTAGATGAGCTCGTATTTTCATAGAAACAAAGAGCATCGTCATTATTTGGATGGGAACATGTCAGATGTGACAGTGGACTCACAGGTCATTGTTGCTTTTCCGTTTACTGCTACGCTTGACTATTTTGAGGAAAAAGAAAAACAGTTAATAAATTTCCCAACCACTTTCGCAAATATGAATTTTTGTTCTTCTCCATAAATCCGTAAAGATTTGCAGACAGTTCTTCGAACGAAAATATTACTTTTAGATCGCACCTCATCTTTCAGCATTCTAGTTCCTCTCGCCATTTTAAGCTCCACTCGTGTTTTTACCTTGATACATTATGGATTTAGGGTTTCTTATACTTATGAGATCGATACAGCACCTTAAGCAATTGAATAAGGTATATGCAAGGTATCTGAGCATATATTTAAAGGCCCTTGGGTATATATTTAAACTAATCCAGACAGGTCATGCATCTTCTGCCATATTGTTCCAACTTCTTGAATCACCAAGGCATTATGAGTTTTGTTCAGCCTTAGTTTTCTCTTGCGTCCTGAATCCAATTTCCTTTTTTCATATCACGTAAAATGAAACATTCTTTGCCTACTCAATTATAAGGATCAACGTCATACTGTGTTCTGGAAGGTTCTAATTATCTGTGACCATGAGTTTGGTTTTCTTAATCAGTTACTTGAATCAGTGAAACTACAGAAGTTTATATTTGGTAAAAATGCATTTTTTCTTCTTCTTCTTCTTCTTCTGTTCATGCTTACACTAGCCTCATCTAAAGTTTTTTTGTTTTAGCTTCATTTCTCTTTCTTTGTCATTTTCTTATATAGTTTATTTTATACTAGCCTATTTTTCCTTTATCGTTTGGCTCTTCTACCTGTAGCATTTTGCTTAACTAACTAACTAATAATAATAATAATAATAATAATAATAATAATGATAATAATAATAATATCTTGTTTGACCTCTGTATAGTAAAATCTTTCAATGAATCTTAATTTTCGTGTCCACATTCTATTATTTATCATATTTAGCAAACATGTTTTTATGTTCTTTGATTTGCTAATGACTAGGCTCACCGTATTTCTTTCCCCTCCACCGAACATTTTTCTTTGTAAATCCGCTCGAAAGGCTTCAGGTGTCCCAAGAGAGGACCTTATATTTTGCCCAAGTTCAGTTTTCCCAAGTTGCAGCTCATGGTTAATTGTCTGTTTACCTTCCACACTAGCACTGTATTCCGCATTTACAAGTAAAAAAAGGCGTCGAAAAATCTTCGGCGCAATCGAGCTTTCTGTTTAACGTATAATAATGTATGAAACTCTCAGCCATGGCATTTAAAACTCTAAGCCACGACCCATGAAAAATTCAGTCACGACCAATAACACTCTCAGCCACGGCCCATGAAAGTTTCAGCTATGGCCAAGAGATGGGCTGTGTTGTTGGTACCGATGCATCGTCAGACGCACGATCATGTTAACTTTAACCTTGAACAGAATAAAAAATAGAGGCTAGAAGGCTGCAATTTGGCATATTTGATGACTGGAGAGAGGATGATCGACATAACAATTTGCAGTCCTCTAGCTTCAGTAGTTTTTAAGATCTGAGGGCGGACAGAAAAGTGCGGACGGACAGACAAATAGCCATCTCATTAGTTTTCGTTTACCGAAAACTAAAAGTGGGATTCACCTCCTCAATTCAATGAGTATTTTGCGCGTTCATGTTACTTCAAGCACGGGAGATCGTCGGGTCAACTGATTAAATCTGGCTGGAGGAAATTGTTGCATTCTTTTTAGTGATGAAGTTCCTCTTCTCTCTCGCTTTTTAAAGCGTGAGATTGGCGTAATCTGTCTGTTTAGCATAATTGGAGTGCTTCTTTCTGTCTCTCTTTTTGGATGGACTCAGACAAGGGCGATCTGTTGAAGTAAAGGTCATGTCCTGATCTCTTCTTTTTGCCGTACTTCTGTGATCAGCATGACATAAATAACTCACTCAATTTGAGTACTGTACTGTGAGAGGAAATTCCTGTTCAGCCAGGGAATTGTTTTGCCTTTTGTCTGTATTTCATTTCCATTTTTCCAAGGTGACTTCCCCCCTCCTTTGCTTAGCTTCTCATTCCTCCCATCTTGGTTCAATGCTGTGATTACTCCCCTTGTGATACTACTAAATATCCCCTAGTAAATTCAAGCAACGAAATAGTTCTTTCTGTGTAAATTCCCAGTCATTTTCATCCCCTCTGAGTGGCCTCTAAACTTTTGATTGAAATAAAGTAGTGTGTAACGCTCGCCCACGTGTGCCCCCCACCTTTGAAGACAAACACTGTGTCTGATTGTGGTAGAACTTGGGAACCCTAGGAGTAAGCATTGCATTTTCAATAACCCGATTGCGCAAAATACTGAACGCCGTGTCTGGTTGCCCCCAGCCATGTGTTTCCGGTGGATCGACAATCAACCACCTTATTAGTTCCTGGACCTATGTAAATTAATGTAAATGTAGTGCATTTAAAACTAAAGTCCAGCTTTTATGTAAATTCCTCCTACCTCAGTAATATCAGCCTTCGGCCATAGTTTTTCTCTTCTTTGTTGTGACCTCTCGTTCCTCCATTCAAGGCCAAATTTTTTAGTGTTAAACTACATTTTCTAGGAGTGAACGAGCAGATCAGAACAAAATTTCGACCTTGCCAGGATCGTGAGATGATCATTTCCCGTGCCAGTCGTGTAGCGATAATTAAAACTGGTATCACAAAAGAAACGAATCTGAATGCCTTTAATATTTTTATGAGCAAGCAAAACCTAGGTTTCCCAATCCACCACAACTGGAAAAAGGTAAATTTTACTTTCTAGTTATTAATGTAGAACTAGGTATTTTAGTTAGGGGTACATAAAATCTGACTGCCATTATAGCTATAGGAAATTGACTACGTGTATGCCGATAGACTAGAGAGAGAGAAAATTTTAACCTTAGCCTCTTTTATGTGCCATTGCATAAAGCATAGAGGCATTTAGGGAGTAAATTTCAAAACAAAATTAAGTGCCATATTTCATGAATTACAAGTTAATCGTGAATCTCGCATTGTAAAGATTTTTTTTTTTTACATGAATCAACGCGCTGTTCATTGTCTGAGCGCACTCTATTTCTCTCTCTCCCTCTCTCTCTCTCTTGCACTCGCGGCCACTTTCAGGTCTAAACAGGATAGGATTTAAATCACTGGCCATGTGTCTACTTCAACCCTATCCAGTGCCCCGTTTATTAATAAAAGGAATAGATGAGTCAACAATTAAGAAAAAAAACACAAGTGTTAGAGTAAATTCTTAACATTAGGATAAGGAAAATCAAAGGTAAACGCTTTTTTTTATTTTCTGTGCAGAGAGTGATAATAAGGGCAAATACTTTTGCTTTACAAACAAGGCCATGTGTTACCCTTAGCCAAACTTTCTCCACCGTGACGACCTTGAAACTCTTGTGATTCATTCCTCCTGTCTAGTCAACCCGTGTGCAGGCCTAATTCTCCAGGGTTTTAAATTGGCAGAATCGAGGGTCTTAGGTTTGCGAGAGCTAGGGTGAAAAGGGGTTTGTGCCAAGGCGGTATATTTATGCAGGGTGAGAGATCTTTATCCTGGTTCTTCCTCTTCCCTTTAATGTATACGAGCTAGCATTTAAAATACAAATTCTGAGCGTAGCTAGGTTGAAAGGGTAAGATAGACCAGGGATTTGTGTTGGTAGGAAAAGGAAAATACACTTTTATCCACTTCTCGTCTTCGTCCTCAAGACGATAAAAAAAAGGGAGACCCCATATACATTTTATATTATCAACTGCATGGGCCACGTTTTTCATGTTGAGTTTCCGTGAAATTTATGACCAGATTTTTTCCTTTTTATTCACAAAGCCGTATCTGCGTTGAGTTTCCACATTTATGACATTCATTTGCCACATTTTCACATTGAGTTTCCGTGAAAATCGTGACCAGATTTTTTCTTTTCTATTTACAAAAGCCGTATTCGCATGAGTTTCTGGATTTATGACATTCATTTGCTATGTTTTCATGTTGAGTTTCCGTGAAATTCATGAACAGATTTTTCCTTTTTTGTTTACAAAAGCTGTATTCGTGTGAGTTTCCGCTTTTACGACATTCATTTGCCACTTTTTCACATTGAGTTTCTATGTCCATGAAATTTATTGCCAAACCCATTATCAGCGTCGAAGTTCTCTGCCGAACTGTAAATTACAGAGATTTTATGGCGTGAGTTTTCCGCCGCGCTACTCGCCAGTAGTAACTGTATTTGCATTGAGTATTCCGCATACCTCTGGCGACATTTGCAGTTTTGCAACTGCCTTCCATCCTATTATTCTCAGGTTAGACTACTGGCGTTTTTCTGCTGAGGAGATGTCCAGTAACGTAGCACTGGAGGAGGCTAAGGCCTTCATAGAAGCCGGAAGAGCCTTGGGGCTGGAGGGCACAAAACTGATCAATTGGGTGAATGATAAGCTGAAAGAAGCAGCCCAAGAGAGAGCAGTTGAAAGGGAGAAGGAGAGGGAAGGATGAGAGAAAAGAGAAGGCAGCTGAGAGAAAAAGCACAAGAGAAAAGAGAAGCAGCGATAGAGAAGCACAAGAGAGAAGAGAAGCACCTGAAAGGGCATTCCAGGCAGCCGAAAAGGAGAAAGAAAGAGAAGCCCAGGAGAGAAGAGAGGCTGCAGAAAGAGCCCATCAACTGGCTATGGCAGTCCAGAGTGCCACTCTGGCACCCCCAAGTGCCACGCTACCTGCGCCCCCTATTATGTTTGGCACTGTTCTATTGAGCATATAGAGCATTCAACACCTTCCAGGTTACTACTTTATTATTATTACTATTCTTTATTGACAAGACATTACATATGTTGCAATACAATATCTATATTTGTTTCGCACAAAACTGTGGTTTTTAATCTATAACAAAACACATTTCACCAAAATATTATTGTTCATAAAAAGCAAATTATTCACATTCATAATGTATAACTACTAATCAATCATCACAAGCCCCTCGAACACCAACACCAAAATAAAAAATAACCTTTTTTTCAAGCTCACAGTCATTTATGCATCATAAATCTTTAACACTTCAGATATATTCTGACACAGGCCAATTAAGTTATTTTCCTCTGCAAACTATGCGTCAATATTCGTAAGATGTAGATTTCTAAATTTCTGCCTCTTTGATCTTGACCTTGGAAATTCAATAAAAACATGTGCTTCTTCACCCTGCACTGTCTGTGAATCACAATTACAAACTCGTTTCTCCGTTGACGTTCTACTCCACCTTCCTGTCTCTATCCGTAGATCGTGGGATATTATACGTACTCTTGTGAAGGCAGTTCCTACATAGTCTGGTATGTAAACATTCTAATTATTCACTATGAATTTGCAATGATCTATTTAAAATATCTCGATATGTATAATATTTTGTTGCTGTTTCAGGTTTATTACGAATTTCATCTTTTATTTGGTCAAGGCTTGATCCCACAATGTCATTAGTCACACAAGAATTCAGAAATCTGTAACCTGGTGTATTTTCCCTTTTGCAAGTATCATAAATATTGTGGAAAGGTTCTTCAGTATCAATGTCCGATTATTTCTTTACCAGGAATTGTTTTCTTCTTATTTGTACTTCATCAGTTAAAGACTCAAGACTATCTCCACTAAGCACAGTGTCATAGGTGTATTATTTCGGACTCCTAATAAGCATCTAACTGCCTGATTTTATAACCTGCTTTAAGATCCTTTACTTTATATGCATATGGCATGGTTGTATTGTTATAACAAAATATTGAGAATTTGTTAATGGTCTTTGCATTCTCAATTTCATGTTGCTTAAGCACTGATTGCATTTTGACATCACCCGTAAACCAAGCACCAAGATGCAGATATGTTTCCCAATGGTCTATCTTGATATTATTTATGACTAAAGACTTTTTATCTCTTGCATTTCCATTAACTACAAAGATACTTTGTTTTTTTTCATTAACAATCATCCAATACGAGTTACAATAACCCAAGATAAAGCCTATTTTCTCCAAGCACTTTTCTCTTGATGTACTTAAAATAACAATGTCATCCATCATTAAAAGAGCATGCATTGTCTCTACAAACCCATCTCTGCCAATTCCATCCTTTATCATTTCAACCATTGTATTTTAATAGATTTCAAATAACAGACAGCTTGTTGGGGCACCCTGACGTATCCCAACAGTAGATATAATCATAGCTGATTTCAGAACGCTCTTTGTACAAGCACAGATCTTATGTATGGCCATTGACATTATCTTTCCACAACCTTTCTCTTTGAGAAACTGAATTAACTTATCTCTTGGCAAACGGTCGTATTCTTTACTAAACTCTACAAATAAAACATACTGTATCTTTTTCTTGAAGAGTGTATAGTCCATCGTAAGCCTTAAGGAAAAGATTTGTTCAATACACCCCCTGCCTTTTTGGGCACCCGCCTGATTTTTATCTATACTAACCCACGGATTTAATCGTCTCATCAACAACGCATCATAAATTTTTGCCAAAGTGTTCACCATACTGATGCCCCTATAATTCCCACAGTCCATTCCATTACCTGATTTGAAGAGTGTAACCAACCTGTTATGGCACATAACATGCTATGGAAATTAGCAGTAGATAGATTTCTCGACTTCTTGAAGGTTTATCTTGGTTTCTCTGTCCACCCTGATTCATATTTTTCATTTTTCTAGAGCCTAGTCTTATCTTGGGATTAGACACCACTACAAATCTAGGACCTCTGAAATATTAGGTTGCCTGTTCCAGCGAACATCTGCATCGGAAATATAAAACTATGATATTTGAAAATTACTGGTGACATGGCATTTAGCTATATTAATGAGATATCAGTGATTGGCGTGTTAACTGTGCAACTGTTGTATGCACTCGGTTTGCATGGAAGAGGCCCAAAGGTTCGGTTGGATAAAACTGCAAATCAATCATTTAGGAAGAAGCACCAGGATATGATAAGGATGATTAGGCAAATCATCTAAATAGGTTCCACATCTAATGTCTTTCTTTCACACATATACCACTAATCTCATATCTACACATGTCTGCACAGCTTTCATGCATACCTATAATTTACGTTTTCGGTGAACTGCCCCCTTCTCTCACCCACCTACAGTTTTCCATCTCACAGGTTTTCATCTAACCTTATATATCCAGTCTCGTCAACAATTGCTCTCAGATATTTTCATCTCAGATATTTCCAAACTTTTCACCAATCTCTGCAGTTTTCCCTTATGGTCTCTCTCCAATGAATAATACATGCATCGTTGCAAACATTCGTCAGTTCCTTTCACGATCAGGAATTGAATCTGTTTCTATGAAAAAAATAAAAAACATAGCAGCAACATGGATAGTGTGTGCTCTTGTATGTGACTTACTGCTATAGAAAACTGATTGATTTATATATATATATATATATATATATATATATATATATATATATATATATATATATATATATATATATATATATATATATACATATATATATGTTACATATATATATATATTATATATATATATTATATTATATAATAGTATATATAATATATATATATATATATATATATATATATAATATATATATTACAAATTACGCTTAGGCTCCTTCGCTAAATCTTCTAATTTTTCTTAATGGATTACTTTTCATAGCCAACTCATTGGAAAATTGTCATAGTCTTTATCCACTTCATATGAATAAAGCTTCCTGTTAATCTAAAATATAATTGCAAATGTTTATAATAAACAATTGATTCAAACACCTTTATCCTTGCATATAGCCACACTCTCATCCAATAGCAATAATTCTATTCTGTCTTACTTTCTAATTCAAATCCTACCCTATACAGTTTTAGCTGTACTATGTAATTTTATAGTCCTATAATTCTTACAATCTTGTCTGTCATCTTTTCCATATAGAGAAGGACAATTATTCCTTTCACCCATTCTCTACGAAACTTTCTCTGTTCCCGCATACCTGACAGTCCATTGTCAGTCACTTCACTAATATATATATATGTATAATATATATATATATATATATAATATATATATATATATATTATATATATATATATATTTATCTATATATATAGATAAATATATATATAGATATATATATATATATATTATATATATATATAAATATATGTATAAATATATATATATATAAATATATATTTATATATATATATATATATATAATATATATATATATATATATTATATATATATATATATATATATATATATATATATATATATATATATATATATATATATATATATATATATATATATATATATTATATATATATATATATATATATATATATATATATATATATATATATATATATATATATATATATATTTATATATGGGTGTGTGTGTGTAATACCACATTCCTAACAAATTTAGGCCCCAAACATTACGGCTTTTTACAAGAGATGTAACATAGAAAGTCCCACACGCGTAATATTTCAAAAAAAAAAAAAAAAAAAAAAAACGCACAGCGAGCAACAGCGTCAAGGTACACATAGAAAAGGAATGCCCACGCGTCACTAAAGTTACAGAACTTTGGGCGACAAACACACATAAACAAACAGAAACAAACGCACATTCCCTCACGGACTGGGTATCGAGGTAGGTATCACAGAGGGACATGGTTGTTCACACTTGCGACTCTGACCCCACATTCCTACAGGGCCACCTTTGATACCCAATACGACAGTTCTCTCTCTCTCTCTCTCTCTCTCTCTCTCTCTCTCTCTCTCTCTCTCAAACTTCGACTATGCGCGATTAAACCAAATGACATTGAATCTAAGACTTCGGAAATAGGCTAAAGAGAATACAAGGTCATCTCTCTCTCTCTCTCTCTCTCTCTCTCTCTCTCTCTCTCACACACACACACACACACATCACACACGCATGCATACTCCCACACTCAGACTTAGTTAGATTAAATATAGCAGAACATATTGAATTCAAGACTTCTCAAACGTACTAAAGAGAATACGAGTAAGTCTCTCTCTCTCTCTCTCTCTCTCTCTCTCTCTCTCCTGTAGGCTTATACACAAGATTATCGATAACTTGAAAGATATTTCCTCTGCAATGAAGGAAGCTAAAATGGAATAAAAACCGTAAACAACCGAAAGGAAATCCTAGATGCGCGGGAATATTTTTCTTATGCATTAACTCTAGAGCCGTATATATATAATGTACCCGTGATGCTTACGAATACTGAATCAGAAGGCATTTTATCGGGCCGGCTAAAATGGTCTTTATGCTAAGCGCATATAAAGTCAAAAGGCTATCTCTTACATTAGGGATATAATGTAAAATAAACAATTTGAATTTCCCGTGTTTATTGTCTTCGTTCTCTTCTCTCATGGGTTGAGATGAATGCAAGACATATTCTTTTTGTTTTGGTTATTTGCTTGCTTTTATTAGGTAATGGGAATTACTGTTTTCCTTCGTTACACATGATTATACAGGTTTGTATTTTGTATTTGTTAGATTTTAAGAAATTTACGATCAATCTAATAAGAAAAAAATTGAAAATGATTAAGTTGCTATATAGCTGCATAACTAAAATTAAAAATAGATCAACTATGAAGTTAATTTTGTCATTTATTTACATTTATGTTCAATACTACGAAGATTCAGTATTACTATTTAGTTTGCAATTCAATAAGCAGTCCCTAGATTTATTAATAAAATTCAATAAAATTATTTCGATACTATTTACCTGACATTATTGTTATTTATCATAAGCACCACACGTTTCTTTTAATCAAGACAGAAAAAGGTCTATTAACTTGTGGAGCAAGATTCAAAAGGAGATAGAAAACACCTAAAAAAAAGACGTCAAAAAATAGAAGGAAGAAAAAAGCAAATAACTTACCTGTCGTACCGACTGCGGTTATTTTTCACTATTGGAATCTAGGGTTCACAAAATGACTCTGATGAATCGATACTAATTCAACCACTCAGTGTAGAACACGAACACCGGAATTCCCTTCCCTTTGCTGGATGGCTATGGATTTTCTTTCGTTTTTATGTATTATTTTTTTTTGCTCTTAATTTTGGCAGATTTCCATTGTCGCCTACTCGGGGAGTAAGCCTACAAACTATTTTGTTGTTGTTGTTGTTGTTGTTGTTGATGATGTTGGAGGGGAGGGGGAAGGGGAGGGGGGCGGTGGTTAGGAAAGATCCATGGAAGAGCCTAAAAAGGTCTGAAAAACGTGTTTCAAGTTGAGTTAAAGAAACAGGAACTTACAGGTACGGTATTTAAGATTTATCTATTATAATGAAAAAGCAAAATACAAATAATGTACATTATGAACAGAACAGAAAAATTATTTATAATAAAATACAGCGCATTTATCTTAATTTTCGGAGTTGTAACAAGGCTCTCTTTGACTGTAGATTTTAGCACGTTTCAATTTTCGTTAACTAATGAATATAATGTTTATAACTTATGCATGAGGGAAAAATCTTGCACGCGTCCCGAGCAAGCTGGAGGTTAGTTCACGCTTGTTTTTTTAAAGTTCATTCGTTCCAACGCTTCCTCTGGCCTTTACATCCCTCATTTCGGCGTCGATGACCTTTGTAGCTGTGACGCCAGAAAAATGCCAATAATTAATTATCACTTTTATTTATATCCCATTTTAGCAAGGATTAATGCTACCCTCCCTGTTTTCTTTAATTCATAAAAAAAAAACAGCGCAAAATTATGAAAGATATATTTTTAAGACTCCGTCAATGTCCATATAACTAAATTAAGTCATATTGTAATTTCACGTCGGACTGGTTTTAATTTTCACTATATAGATAAGGAGAATACAAAATAAAAATAATCAAATAAGTGTGAAGAAAACAAAAAAATAATAAATTGCAAATAATAAAAATAAAAAGGAAAATTATTAATCTACTTTCAGTCCTTTCAATAATTTAATGAAATTTTGTATCAGTACACTAACTACAACCACATTTAAGTGACCTTGTGCTTTCATGCCGAAATGGGTTTTATTTGCTTCAACATAAAAAACAAGGCGGAAGATTATGTGTGGGTCCTGTTCGTCACAAAAAATTAGAAGAGAAAGCGGAACCATGATTCAACGAAGGATACGTGGCTTACCGTTATCAATATCTCGGTGACGTCAAGCGTGAATATATATAATTCACAAGAAATAAATAAAAGGGAAGGGAGAATTCCTTGTCCTACAAGACAACACATTTTATTTACAGTTTTAATGTTGTAAGTTTTCGGAAAGAAAACATTGTGAAATAGTAAATAAATTTGTAAACTTACAGGAATGACAGGGAACGTAACCACATGTATATATATATATATATATATATATATATATATATATATATATATATATATATATATATATATATATATATATATATATATATATATATATATATATATATATATATATATATATATATATATATATATATACTATATATATATATATATATATATATATATATATATATATATATATATATATATATATATATATATATATATATATATAATATATATATATATATATATATATATATATATATATATATATATATATATATATATATATATATATATATACTATATACATATATATACATATATGCATAAAGCTACAAATGTCCTTTTGGCTGACAGTCAGTAATGTCACTGAAGTCCTGATATCTCCTCTGCCTGCTGGTTCGAATCCACGAGGGGACGAAATTATCATCAACTAAGAAATTCCCCTTCGGTTAACATACAAGATTATATTAAATTCCGAGGTAGAGCGAATTGGATATTAAAGGACATTTGTAGCTTAGTGCATGTATATGAATCACGGTGATGTGATAAAAATTCATATTCTATATCTATATCTATATATATATAATATATATTATATATATATATATATATATATATATATATATACACACACACACATATAATATATATATATATTATATATATATATATATATATATATATATATATATATATATATATATATAGATAATATATATTTATATATATATATATATATATATATATATATATATATATATATATATACATATATATATATATATATATATATATGATATATATATATATATATATAATATATATATATGTATATATGTGTGTGTATGTGTGTATGTTAGAAATACAAAATCATTCTAACTAGTATTATGTCTTTTTAATGAAATTTGTCAAAATATTTTCATTAATTTCAAAAGTAGCTTCTATTGTAGTAAAGGTTTAGAAGTATGCTATCATTGTTTGAATGTTCAGCGCCTACTTCTGTCATCTGACCAGGTGTTTCAGATTCTCATTATTCATTTCCTGTCGGATTTCAAAGTTTGCAGTGGAAATTGTATCAATATAGGTTCGGCTATGGAGACATCAAGATTTTAGTGTAGTTTTTATATTGTACCAATATCAGCAAGACCACTATTTGAATCTATATTTTCGCTTTGTTTTCTTCCAGTTAATGAAAATGCAGCTAAAACTGGCTTTTGTGAATTAAATGGTCAGTAAGCGATGGCACTGTTTTTGTGAAAACCTCGCACATAAACTTATGCCTTGAATAAATCTTAATATTTCACTGGCTTTGTGATGGGCCTAGTGTTACGAAGCTTAGACAGCTTCCCTTGTTCCCGTAAGGGAAGTAGTGCCGTCAACGTACTTTATGCATGCAGTACACTGCAGGCATTACTGAAGGGTGTTTGCAACGACCCAATCGGCCCCTAGCTGCACCCTTTTGAGCGTTTTGCTTTACACGCTTTCCTTCCTTTTCTTGCTGTGCGCCCAACCTCTTTAACTATTAAGCATTAAAGCCAATGAGTTTTCTCCCAGGTCCACCTTTCGTTTCTTATACTTTATCTTATTTGTGTTACGGATCTCTTTATCATGCAGTGCAACTTTTCCAAATCCCTCTTTTGATTGTAGGAATGCTGAATGGGGAAAATGCCCAAGTGTTTTGAATAAGAACCTAAATTTCAAAAGTGTTTCCTTCTTTTTTGTATATCTTTCTAGGTAAATAGGTAAATAGGGCATGGATCAGGTAGTTTTTGTACTTTTCTTATGATAAAAATTGTACTGTAATAAATAACCAGACTATAAAAAACCTGTCAAAAATATTCTGGAAACGATGAACAGCGAAGAGATATGCAATATTATCAAACTGAAAGACGACTACATATTTGTCAGCAATTTTTTTTACTAGTATTGTATAGGTTATATATACATTAATTGTCTTTCTGTCTGTCTGTTCCCATGAATTTTACGAAATGAGCTGATGTTTATGGTTTCACCTGTGAGTGGAACCGATTTTTTTTTCTTTTGCCTGCTCGAGCAGTGTCCGAGGGGTACCCAAGGAAAATTGTAGTTTGTCAAATAAGAGTAACTTTGCTAATAGTTTCGTAGTAGTTGCGCGAAAAATGTAATTAAAGTTAAGAGTTTTAGTTATCCATCAATTCTAATCTCGTGAGGAGATATTTGCAATTTCTAGTTGTGTCTTATATTAAAAATCGTTTATCCTCGACGTACTCTTTTCTTCAGTCCCGCGCGTGTTAATTTTCATGATCAAGTGATAGACATTTAGAAAGCGAGTGACGTCTCTGTCCACTCCCTGCGCTCGAGGAGACCAGAAAATATTTGAGAGAGAGATAGAGAGAGAAGGAGAGAGAGAGAGAGAGAGAGAGAGAGAGAGAGAGAGAGGTCCCACCGAAATGGTTAAACTTCCAGTAAAGAGAAATCTCGCAGGGAATCCTGAGAAGTCTTATCCTCTCTCTCAATCCCAGTTGAAGATGAAAGAAGAATAATGGCCTTTCACTCAACCGCGTCTTCTGTTTCACGACTTACGTAACGTTCCTCCCATTTCTTCCCTATCTTCTGTTCTCACAGATCCTTCAACTCTTTGAGATCAAAAAATATACAAGACAAACACTGTAGAAAATAGGTTTTCGGTTTGGCAATCCTCAAAGCTGGGGATAATCTCCGAAAGGAATGTTATCCTTCCTTTGCTATAAAACGCGTTTCGTGTCGAGCCCGTCTGTGTGTGCTAAGTGGTCGCGGGTGAAGATCCTCGCTCTGCTAAATCCTCCACAGACACTTCTGTGATAAAGAGAAACATTTATATAATATCATTAAATAATGTCGATGCAAAATCTCTTTCTTCGATGTAAACTACAAATATCCGTCAATGAGCCAAAACTTTACGAACTATATATAACCTACGATCCTTAATGGTTCAAAGTCACGAGAACGAATCACAGTGAAATCGGACACACGAATATAAAGGCTTTGAGTTCTCCGTGTTGCCACGTCATCTTAAATACGGCTAATCCTACAACAAGGCAAGAAAGAAATCCTTCGTAAGAATTTGATATATCCTTTACCTCCCTGAGGAAGGGTGAGAGAACTGAGGATGGTGACCAGGTGGGGCTGGGGCTGGGGTTTGGGGTTGGGGTTTTGAACAGACCACTTTAGAGGGTGCGGGGTTAGGGATAACGGTAGCTGCTAGAGTGCACAAATTAAATTTCTTAATACATTCATAATTATTAGAGGTACCAGACAGCACATAATGTCACAAATGTTTTTGATTTTGCCGTTTTCAAAGTTTCCTGCTAAGAAAATCTAATAAGGACTCGTGTGTAAATTACATAATTATCTAGCGTTTTATATATTTCTCTGATTGTAGCTGTAGAAATGTTAATCACATTTTCTGTGTGAGGTTACAGATATATGTCAAATCGTCGTTAAAAATTGCATCTCTTTGTGATAACGTGAATGTTTGCGGATTGGAAGATTTTCACTTTGTATAAATAACAT
>NC_061100.1:75538512-75541012 GCF_015104395.2 Macrobrachium nipponense | reverse complement strand
TATGAAGCAGACGAAATAATTTTTTTTTTTTCCTTTTCATCTATAAACCACATTTCTTATATCCAAATAGTTTTAAAAAGTAAAACTTGTTTTTTGCCTTAGATAATGCTTGAGATGGAAAATGAATAAAGAGCTTGGTTTCGGTTACGACTTAAATATGCCAGCACGGGCTTTTGCCCAGATTCAGGGCATAAATGTTGTGAGGTGTTAAAAGAGTGCAAGAAGTCTAGTGTGGCTTGAGGCCTCATCCAGCTAGTAAGAATTGGGTTTTATGGATTCCCAGTTTCTTTCGAGATGAATAGTTTTCAGAAATCAGAAACGATTGATCAAAAATAGAAATACTTGTAGCAGATATATATATATATATATATATATATATATATATATATATATATATATATATATATATATATATATATATATATATATATATATATATTATTTTAATTTGTTTTCAGAATGCATTTTACTATATTGTAATTATTCCTTTTTAATTTCTGAAAATCTTATGGATGTTAAAGAGTAAACACAAAAATATAATTCGAAAGTTTCTTAAAACTATTATCAATTGTAATGGATATCAAGGCCTATGAACCCCTTTTATTTATGATAAAAACATAAAAGTACAGGTATGCGGAAATGGAAATATTTCGAAAATTTCTCAACAAGCCTTCATACAGAATCACTTGCAAATTAGTGCCGGTGATGATCGTATTTGCTTTGGTGCATAAATCAAGTTTCCTGGAGCGCTGATCCACCAGACCAAAATTTCGATGATTTTTCGCGAATTTCAATTGCAAAAGGCAAATTAAAAATCCTTATATCCATTCGTTGTGAGTTATAAAGTCACCGGCAGAGTCGTACAATTTCGAAGAGTGTTGAATCATCTTTTATAACTATGGCACGTGACCTGCCCCTTCAGTCGAGGGAGTTCCGTCCTGTTAATGCCTCGTTTTTGTTGGGTCTCTGTAGAGATTCCATTACGAAGAAGTTCATTTCTGGCATCTTATTTGGTTGCTTAAAGCAGGTGGATGAAGGAGGCTCAGAGAGTAAAAGAGTACGCATAGAAGATGGGAGTGGAACGGAAATAAATAGAATTTGAGACACAATAGTATGAAAACAAAGTCGCAGTAGCAGAAGAAGGAGAAGAAGAGAGGCTTTAGAGACAAATAATATGAATAGTCTAGAAGAAGGGAAAAAACAAAGAAGGAAGAGAAACAAAACAAAGAAACAAATCACAGATTTAGCTGGAGAAAAAGAAAAGGCAGCAATATAGTGAAAGAGCACAAGAAAAATACGAAAAACACACGTCAATCGGAGGTCAAAAGACCACAGTCGTGCTACCACGACTTTCAGTATCAAAAGGTAATTCCAGAAGCTACTGATTCACTTTCATTCGCATTTACTGAATTTTTACCTGTGGCCTCAAACAATAGAGTTAATGAACTGTTCCCGTTGAACTGATTTTCAATACTATTTCGTAAAGTAATTATGTCCATACCTTCTAAATCATGGTTTTTTAAATATATATCTTTTTTATGAATTATATTTATTTCTAACTAATTTCTACAATTTGTCAGTGGTTGATGTTACTGCTTCCTATGGATTCGTAAGAATTTTGAATAAACAGAATATGTATTGTGTAATATGAATTCTTAACACCAAAGCCCATTAAAGTGGCTAATACTCCACTAACTTTTATATACACAGGTATGGTTACTTACAATGTGAATCTGAATGTTGGGGCAGAATTTAAAGTTAGAAGTAAAAAATAAAAAAGGACTGAAATAACGTCGACAAAAATTTTACTGCTGATATTTTTGTAATAATGTGAACATTTCTTAAGAAGAAATATGCTCACTTGTATAATGTTTAGATTCACCACTGACTGTTCTCCTGATTAAACCATTTTTGAGTTCGTTCCTGGGAACGCTGGGATTTTTCGTTACTTTCATTAGTGAGGAAGAATGGCCATTGTACCTCACTTGCAACGAGAAGTAATAGAAGAAGAATAAGAAAAGAGAGCTAGAATATGCAATAAGTATCACGTGTTAGAGGCGCTGGAAGTCCTGCTGTGTCTACTCTGGTGGCTTTGACCCCACAACGGTGTGTCATCTGGCTACTCTTTCAATTGTTTTCTCTGAATTTTCTCAGAATCCTATCTTAAATTTTCTTAGATTATCTTTTAACTACCCCAAAGTATGTTGAGGAAAAATATAAATTATAGATGTTTTATCTATTTCCAGATCTATTTACAAAGATAAACACGTGTACACAGCTGCGACTTCAATAATTCAAATATATTTCGAAAAAAGACGTTGCAGTAATTGATTTAGATGTAAAGGGACTCTGATGATTCAAGTAGCATGAACAGGTATATGCTTAGGATTCTTCGTCTTACGGTTTTTTTAAGGAAAGAGGCTTGCTAGAGAAGTTAATCAATTTTCTTCTATATACTACTAAGTCTTTTCATTCACCCTTCTTAATGAGTGTCTATCCA
>NC_061100.1:75526012-75533512 GCF_015104395.2 Macrobrachium nipponense | reverse complement strand
TTTAATCACAATCGGCATTAAATTTTTATCCTCACTGAAATATTCCAGTTGCTACAAAGTTCCTGACTAGCGAAACATTTTAACTTTGACATTAGCTCGTTGGAATAAACTAGCTGTATGTTAAAGGGAGAACTTTTGTTCAGAGAACAGCCAAACGTCCTTGCTATTATATCTAGTTGTGATTATAGTTAGTCTAATTCTCGAAATTTTTAATTTATCACTCACAGAAAGATAGTGACTTCATACTATCTTCAGTTTTTGTTCCCCTTACAATACAATTCCATTGAAGAGGTGAATAAAGTTACGTGTCCTTATCAAGTACCAAATGAAACACTTAAGTACACGAATTAGGAACGAATTAGACTGAAAGTATATAAGTAAGATTCCTGGCTTCCAGTAATTTATGGATTAACCATGAACAACACATCTCACCAAACGGTAAGAACCTGCATATCCTAATGATGTATCGCATGTTTGAAAATGGGATTTGCTGACGTGGATGCGGATATAAATCTTTTTTACATTTTTTGCGGATGCGGATGTGGATGTGGATATTTGATGACCATTTTTTGGTGGATGCGGATGGGGAAGCGGATACGTTGTAAATCTAGATAATTTAGATATCTTTAATTGTTAAAGACGATTTTCTGTCAAATATTTCAAAATTATGAGTTACCACATAATATTTGAACTCAAAGCTATTCTTTGAATTACAGAGAAAGTGAGTGTGTTTCCTAAAGAAATGCAATACCCTGCCTTTATGATTAAACTGCTATAAATGACATGAAATTACTTAAACACATATGCTTTAAAACAAATATGCTATAACAGAGTTACTTATAAAGTATGTACTGTATGAAATGTGTAATTTTGTATTATGTATAATATAACGAAAAAGCCAAATTTAGCAAAAAAAAACTCTACTTTTAGTTACAATGAATAAGTATGAACTATTGAACACTGAGCAGGGGGTGGTATCCTCATATCCGCATTCTCATACTGCAGATGGGGTGCGGATGTTACTCGCAATGCTAAACTGGATAGCAGATGTGGATGCGGATTTTTAAAAGATGCGGATAACCCGCAGATACGGATGCGGATGTGGATATCCGATACATCTCTAATGCATGCATATTTGAAGTAAAATACTCCATTAAATAAAGAACTTTGGGAAGGACATTTAGTTCTCTGAAATACAAGAAAGGTTATTAATATTGGTATTTATTGTAAGCAGCTAACGTCTGGTAATACCAGAGGTGATTCACCTATAAATTTAAAAGTTATAAAGACTGGCGTTGCCAGCCCATAATATGAACTGTCCAGCACGTGGTAACACAGACAGTACGCCATCGGTTTCAGTCAGGCATTCTGCGGCAGTCAGACGTCCTGATGTTGATCATATTCTTCATTCTCATTCTCATTGTCATACTCAGAAGTGATCAAATCCATTGTTATCATCCATGTTTCCAATGTTGGATAAAACTCAAGCAGTGTCAACATCACATCTGTGAAATAATCACATTAGGTTCTTGTTATCCTGAAGTGAATATCGAGTACTGCACTTTACTGATGTCGTCTTTCAAAAGTCTCTCGGCCACAAAAAAGGCATCGCTTCAATTTTAACGTTTAGTAAAAATATAAAAGGACTTATTAAACAGACCTTTCTAATAAAGTGCCGATAAATTATTTGAGCATAAAAGTGGATGAAAAAAAAAAATGTTAGTAAAATTACGCAAAATTGGGTTGCCATGATCACCTGTTCTAAATTGCAATTATCCTGTATACATTTTATTATTATTTTGAATATTTTTCCGAAAACTCTAACAATTTACTCAGCATCCAATGTCAACTTCTCTTACTTCTCTGAAGATGCCCCAGGATATTCCTCTTCCAGAGTTCCGAGTATTCGGCATAAATCTTGGATCAAGGTTAAAAAAATAACATTAAGAGAGCTTCGACTTCAAACAATGCAGTACACTAAGTAGTAGGTAAAAAGAAGTTAACTATATTTGAGGAACCACCGATAGCGGCACCGATGGAATCAGATCTAATTTTATTAGACAGGATAATACAAAAGACTAAACTTTTAGGTAGGTTATGTTGTAGCTTGAGCAATTATGAGTTCCGTATTTATAGCTAACAGGGCATTTTAAAAGACATGAATGTCAAAATCTTTTAAATCGCAAGCACACCCGAAATTTGGAACACCCTGTTACTATACCAGGAGTCAGTTATTTTGACCTGTTTTGATATTTTCGTTTGTTTATCCGTTCTTCGGATCTGTTTTCATCAATAAGTCGACGTAAACCAAGTTCCGACAAAGTCCATAAACAAACTGAAGAGTAAATGCATGATCTACATTTAATCATCTTTGCAGGTCATCAATCCCACCTTTTGAGGCAGGCCACTCGACTCTTCAAGAGCTCGAAAGATGTACGTTAGTGGTCTACCACACTCCTCCACTAGTTATTTCTAACTTTCGGGTTCCAAACCTGACAGCATCTTTCCCTCCTTTACTTCCTTAATGGTTTTCAGGTAACGGGATTTGCTGAGCAAAGTACTACCATTCACTGGATGCTATTCCTCATAAATTCTATCTATGGTTTAAGAATACACTGACAGCACAATGGATTCCTTCACTGAGTCAGAGCCGAAGTTTTAAATATCAAAACCTAGGAGCTTAAGATAGTTTTTTGTTTTTCTTTGTTTTTGGATATTTCTTTTTTTTAATTCTTGGTTGTGACGCCCAATTATGATATTGTGGAATCGAAGAACATACTCAAAAATCGATATGAACGGATGTGAATTCGTTGTTTGATGTTGGTAAAAAACGTGCCAAAGATGATCGATATCTTAACTACTCTCGGATAAGAACGTTATTTCATGAATGATGTCCTTTACAAATTTCCCTGGCAAATTATGTGAGACTTCTTTAAGGTACTAGTTGACACGACCTTTGACAAGTTGGCTGGGTATCGTACATCCAGATCATGAGTATCATGATGGGTATCATGGATGGGTATCATGATGGGTATTATGGATGGGACCTTGGATAACCCATGGGATAAAGCTTCAGGGGTCTGAGGATTTATGACAGATATTTCATCGGGTATAGCTGGCGAATTTTCGGGGAAATATGAATGGTCTGACGATCTACGGATAGATATATTTGATAATATATAAGGAGTTATGCCACCTAGGTCTTTCTGATATTTTTCAAAACTTAAGAGTCTAAAACTTTTGCTGTGTTAAATCTTAGGACTAAGATACTACGGAAAAGCAAGTAAGAAATGCTTCAGTGAAAGGAATCTAAGAGAGTTATTTGCAGTTGGTTATTTAATTAAAATGTTGATGGGACACTTACTAGGGCTTTAAAATGACAAAAGCGAAGGAGAGCATATTTTAAAATTAATAATGAAATTATCCTGATAACGTTATATATATTATGAAAAATTATTTACTACCAGAAAAAAACGAGTCCACGTAGTGATTTGATAACAGTGATGATAACAATTCATTTATTTCACAACTGGGTAACCACGTCTGAAAAAGACGAGAAACATAAGTGCTAAAAATATAATTCCATGCTAACAGTGATGTTCAAATTATTATGAAAGCTTCATCTTCTCATAAATGGGATGATCGACCCTTTTGATAATATGTATTTGCACAAAATTACACATTCATATCTATTAAGGGTTTTAATCATTAAAGAAATAATTTACGTATATGCGATAACGAACTTTCTATGTCAATACTTTTACTCATTCTCAGACATACATACACATATATATATATATATATATATATATATATATATATATATATATATATATATATATATATACATACATACATACATACATATCCTTATATACATTCGGCAGGAGATTCGAGCGAAGATACTGTCGCAAAACAATTATTACCAACTTGTTCCTGATAAACTGATAATTCACTGATCTTTGAAACCTCCGCTTCATTTCTGATTATAATAACAGAAATCATGTAGCAACAGTAAGTTATATTGCTTTTCGTAATGTAAAAGAGAGAGAGAGAGAGAGAGAGAGAGAGAGAGAGGGGTAGGGGAGGGTATCGTAAGTTAATCAATTTCGTAAAACAGAAACTCACCCAATCGAATAGATGACGCCCCCTGTCGGGAAACCATGACGCCGATTGGCATAGGCCTAATCTCCCGAATGCAATTGCAAGAACAATTGTAGAGAGAATCTGATGATCCACCTCTATCATGCTAGATTAAGTCTCTCTCTCTCTCTCTCTCTCTCTCTCTCTCTCTCTCTCTCTCTCTCTCTCTCTTATCCCTCCAGTGATGTTTCATTTAATATCCGTGTGAGTGAGCGGACCCCTGAAAGCCAGGCTCCATTCTGGGCATATATTTGCCGGATGGTAATTAATACTTTGGTATTTAGGACAACGCGGCTGATTTAGCCGATGAAAATGGGTTTTTCGAATTTCAAAAGAATGTAGGTCTGAGCGCATGGCTGTGGAAATAAATTTCGAGCCGCAGTGGCTTGTTATCAGCATGTATTTGCATCCAGCTTATTTCCATTTGTCCGATATCAGCCGCAGATCTTTTCCTAATCTGCGTGCATCGCTTCCATTTTTGTTTTTTCCGCGTCCAGCCATCTTGAATATGCGCATAAAATATTCAAAATGTTCCCCCACGTTCATTTGCTTAATAGCAAAGTGAATGCGCGAAAAAGATTGCCCAGGTTTCATTAACTGTCATCAGGGGACCTATTGTCTCACTCCGGAGTCCGGGAGAGGTACTCTGACGTCAGTCAGCTCTTCCTATGTCGTTTGGAGCTCAAATGAATGGGGAAAAATTAACGTGTATCCTCTTCATTACAGTTTGTCGTTAATGAGTCGTGAATGATTACTTACTGCTTTTGTGTCAATGTTACTTTTTCTAATGCGTTGACATTTTTCCTTTTGCTTTAAATATTACAAAATATTGACAATTAGTTCGTTGGTGCTTTGCATGTCAAACCGGTACAAAATAGAGTTTTTTTTATGGTGAGATCAAAGTAACTCAACTGTTTTTATAAAAAAAGAGAGATTAATGAATGAATGAGTTATTTCTTTTAGCAAAATATGTTAAATACATTAATTGCCCCAAATGTGAGTGAAAACGTAAACGAGGACCCATCAGAAAGATGATGAAGAGCTTATAAGGAGAGTGACATCCCAGTAACAAAATGACACGATATTTAGAGAAATCTTATCTCCAAGGTAGCATCACTGTTGTAGGCTAAGAGCGAGCTATTGGCCTATCAAAAGAGAGCCTCCTGCTGCACCACTCGGACACAGCTCCCGTTTTCGCTGACTGCTTCTTATAAAGGTAGGCGAAGGGATCGCCATACCCCTACTCCAATAATAATAATAATAATAATAATAATAATAATAATAATAATAATAATAATATAATAATAATAATAATAATAATAATAATAATAATAAGAATGTTAATGGAGAAACAAATCCACACTTATGTCTGTGTACATATATTTAAAGATAATCTGTACAGAAAGCTTTTGTTTCTCCATCTATGAGTATCTTTTATAATAATAATAATAATAATAATAATAATAATAATAATAATAATAATAATAATATAATAATAGTAATAATACTGTTGAAAGGAATGGCAGAATTAGGCGAGTTGATTTTATATAATATTTTTTCTATTTTTCTTACAATTTGCTTCTCAGGCTAATAAAAGATTACCCTCAGCATTCATAATTTTTTATATAAAATCAACTCGCTTAATTCTGCCATTCTTTTTAACAGTATTTGCCTAAAAGAGGGTCTTCTACCTAAATAATAATAATAATAATAATAGTAATAATAATAATAATAATAATAATAATAATAATAATAATATTTTGGAAGGAGACCCTCTTTTGAACAAATCCTGTTGAATAAAATGGCAGAATTCAGCGGATTATTTTTATATATTATTTTTTCTATTTTTCTTATTACTCGCTTCTCTGGCTCAGCAATACTTCTTAATAATTGGCCAATATTAATATTAATTTCTCCCAATATGAATATTGACCAGTTATTAAGAAGTATCCCTGAGCCAGAGAAGCGAATAATAAGAAAAATAGAAAAGGTAATATATAAGATTAATTCGCTGAATTCTACCGTTTTATTCAACAGAAAAATAATAATAATTAAACCTGTAAACACAAGAACCTACTAGATTGTTATTAAAGCAAATTAGATGGCTACTAGGTATACAGGCTGCTTACCTTACGTTAATTTATCACGTAATAATATTGCAGATTGAACGAGGAATATATTAGAAAACATTTTACGAGATAATATACTAATCACGTTACAAGTAAAACTATACTAGTAACCAAGCATACAAGAACGTTTCAAAAGTAATTCATAAATCTCTTGTGATTGCCAATGGGTTCCAAGAAATTTGGTAGTAGGTTCGAAAGTTGATAACTGGCACATGATTCTTTATGTTGTTCTGTTTTTATGAAATGTTGAGCTACTGACGTTGTTAAAATTTCGTCATTTATTCGTGATATATAAATGATATCTCATAGTTATTGAGAGTTAACATGAAAATTATTTAAGTTATATTAATATTTCCAGTTCAGTTATCAGTATCAGAATAAGAGTATTCCAATCTTCCCACAGGTGCTAAACATAATCATAGTGCATCCATAATATTGACATTCAGTAATGCGGGGTTTGAAATAAGCACAAAAAGAGGACAGGGATATCGTATTCCCAAAAGTAGTTTTGGCTCAGAAGACGAACATACAATTTGCAGCCTGTTGAAAGTTTGTGCTATTTCGGACTGGCTCTTTACTGTAGACTACTAGATATTGAAAAATACTTTAATGCAAAATGAGAAAATTTGGAAAAATAAAACAGCTGGAAAGAAAAAAGTACAAGGCAATCATTTCATGGTAAAAGACAATCAATATTAAATGCTCACATGAATTATTTCGTAAAATGAATCTTAACATGCAAGCAGGTATGAATAAACTAGGACAGTACTCAAATCCCATTCTTTGACCCGTAATCCTTTAAGCGAAGAACAAAACACAAGCACCAAGAAGACGAATTTACAAAAAATAAATGATACACGCAGAAACTCATAACCGCAGAAACTACACGGTTATTTCGGGAAAAGAAAAACCATCTATATCTCCCTCGAAGTTCAAGCGCCAGCAATCTTCAAGAGAAAAAAATCACTTTCAGTTGTCATGGAACTGAGGCCATTAGCGAGAAATTAATCATACGCATGCTTCTCGTAATCGAAATTTGCTTGCTCTTGTGGCAAGATTTACTTCTGATAAGGCCGTGGAAACGTGATGGAGTCTTTTTTTTTTTTTTTTTACCTCTCCCTCTCTCTTTCCTCGAGGGAGAAAAAAGAAAGGGAGAAATGGAAGGAATCTTGAGCAAAAACGTCTCGTATTGCGTAGTTTCGTGAGCGTACCTTTGCTATTTGTCGAT
>NC_061100.1:75516012-75521012 GCF_015104395.2 Macrobrachium nipponense | reverse complement strand
TGGAAGTTGAAAGGATTCCAGAATGAGATGGGGACTAAGCTTTCCAATTTTTTGTTCTGGAAATCCGTCTCGGGTATCAAAAGCCTAAATCAACTGTGTGTGTTCTTACGTCAACCCGGCAAAGAACGAGGAGACAGAAAATAGACTTTCTTTTGTGACCTCTCGGTGTATTGTTCCTTACAAAGCTGTTCTTCTTCTTTCAAAAGCCACTCCTTCATCTGGGTCCTCAACAGCTGACTCTTTGGATTAACTCCCACACTCCCCCGAACGGTTACCAACCAATATACACCGTTCCTCTCTATCTTACCAAGAATGTATTGTCCCTGCCTCGACGCTCCCTCTTCTTACCCTACTTACGTTAACTTTTCAACAAGGAAAATTTAACGACGCCATCTCAACCCCAAGTCGTTTTTATTCGATTTCATCTCATCAGGGTAATCGAATCCCTTCGCCAACACGCCCACATGACACCATCCCCCTTGACCCCAACCACTTCACTGTTGACTCCTCCGGGAGGTGACTGTCACAACCATTCCTCAAACAGGTGTCAAGGTTTTCGTTTAAGGATATAACGAGGCGTGCGTCAAGCTCAGACCTTCGACACACCTGTAACGTTAAGAGCCCTGCTAGAAACATCTGTCACTTTCACTATATGCTCGGTAATCTAGATTGCCTTGATCGAATTAAATATTATCAAGTAAGTATTTCCAAATGATTTAGTGTTTTACTTTCAAGTAAATTTCTCAGATTACAAAGCGTTCAAAAACATCTGGTACAGGAGTTATATAATGTTTTATGAATTTTTAATCAAAAGAAAGGCTTGAATAAAACAGATACAAAATTTATCTTAGAGAAGAACGTAAACACTCTTTCTATATTTCTATGTACATTTATCGATTTGGCTGCCTGCTGGTTAATATTTTATATCTCAATTTCTAACATAACAACTGAAAAAGGAAATATCAAATGAGTATACTGTGACATGGAAAAGATACTAATCATTCTTTGTCATTGAATACTATTTTATATTTATTGAACACGCAATTATGTATATTACCTATAAAGTTTTTAGACTTATACTATCAAACATAATAGAAACTGTTGAAAAAAAAAAAAAAAAACTTTAACGCACTGGTATTATACAAGCACGTTAAGGAAACGTTTTTACGTTAGCATGATTCGGAATCCATCTTAAACAAAATTTCAGTCAGTGATTGATGACTATGTATACGAAAGACAAAAAGGAGTATATATACATACACACACACACACACACACACACACACACACATATATATATATATAATATATATATATATATATATATATATATATATATATATATATATATATATATATATATAATATTCCTTTCTTGCTTATCAAGACGAAATAATATTATATTTGTAGAACTATATACAATGCTTAGAGCTTTCGTCCATCCTGCTGTGGGCTTTCTCACTGACTTGACCCATGTCTTCTTCCATGAAACTTAAATTTCTAATCATCTTAGAAAAGAAAGAAATGGGTTTAGCGTAGTTTTTCAATCCACTAATACTCCTAAAAATAAAATCATCAAAAATCGTTGCAGAAAACCAAACACAAACGATGGAGTCTATGATATAGGGTGTAAAGACTGTGACAAAAGCTATATTGGTGAAAGTGGTCGCTCCCTGGACCAGAGGAAACGTGAACATATTGCAGCTTCCCGTTGCCGTTTGGGTAACGTTTACAGGGCCATTGCTAAGCACACTTGGGATTCTGATCATGCCATTGACTTCAGGGAAGGCAAAGTTACATTAAGAGTGCGGAAAGGACCATTAGGAGGATTGTGGAAGGGGCTCTCATCACTTTAAATGACACTGTTGAGGGGAATACTGGTATTACTAATAATTTACTTTTGAGAGAAGACATTTGCAAAAGGGCCAGAAGTAAGAGTTTCTGAAATGTGCACAGCCTTCTTCAACCTAATAACCACCCTTCGCCCGTTCCAGAGTCCGATCTACAGAGTAGCTTTTTGGATAACAACCCTCAAGATTTTTTTCAAGAAGAAGACCAACGTTTTGTCCCGCCTCGAAGATCACAGAGAATTGGGTCGTATTCCTTGATCTTTAAAGCACTTAGAATATAATGACTCACAGAACGAAAATGTTCTGTAAATCCTAAGTATCCATGAAGGATTTTGTTGCCCTCGTCTAGGATTCATGCATCCTATTTCTACACCTCCATTGATAAGATTAACGGTACGTATGGTCTGAAATGATTGTATTTAAGCCCCATTTAGGGTTATAGAAAATGCAATCTGACAGCAAGACCATTGAAATGATGTGTCATTCCGGACCAAGCTAAGTCTAACATTATAAATCCCCGTGTTACGTGAGCAGTGCCTTTTATAACATGTTTATTTTCATATCCCCTACATAGGTGATCCTTTTTAAAAATGTACATATATATACATATAAATACACACACACACATACACACACACACACACACACACACACACATACATATATATACATATATATATATATATATATATATATATATATATAGAGAGAGAGAGATAGAGAGAGAGATAAGAAGAGAGAGAGAGAGAGAGAGAGAGAGAGAGGAGAGAGAGAGAGAGAGAGAGCATATATGTATATGCATGTGTGTGTAGATATATATGAATCTGCATGTAGAATGTGAAATGGAAATTGATATACAAATATGCATTGCCATGGTAAAATATTTAATATTTCTTTGGATGTATGTATCTCAAAACTGATACAAAATCATCTGAGATGTGTCAATAGCTTGTATATTTTAAAAAAGGATCACCTATGTAGGGGATATGAAAATAAACATGTTATAAAACCCGTCATGAAAGCGAAAAGAGTACCGAGTGAAAGCCCAATGCAGAGATGCTTTGAAAAGTCAATACTTTAATCAGATATGAAAGCCGTGGAAGTGTCGTTGAGAAGGTATTGTGGAAGTAAAGAATATCTCCTGTAGCAATTAAAGACAATATTTTCCGTGGACAAGGCAATAGCGCAATTACGATGAAGGTGAAAGGAGCTGCCGTTCCTTCATTGTAGCAATTGGAATATTGCTTTGTCCACGGAAAATACTCTCTTTTTTCATTGCTATAGGAGTTATTCTTCATCGTCAGCCCTCGAGGAAAGAAGAGTGACTTTTATAAACATATACTAGTAATAACGATACTTCCATCAGCAGTCAAGGAGAGGATATCATATTGAAAACCAAATAATCCTGAGAGTGATGTAAACAAGAGAAAGTGATATTTAGAGGCAATACCTTTACAGTAACGAAGGACCGAACAGGTTCTGTCGAAAAGGCAGGCCTTCAATTAGCCACGAAGGGAAGGGAGGCGATGGCCAAATCACAAGTGATGAAGGAATCGAGGAAAGCTTCAAAAGGCAATGCTCACGTAACACGGGGATCTATAATGTGAGACTTAGCTTGGTCCGGAATGGCACGTCATATCAAGGGTCTTGTTGTCAGATTGCATTTCCTATAACCTTAAATGGGGCTAAAATACAGTCATTTCAGACCATACGTACCGTTAGTCTTATCAATGGAGGTGTAGAAATAGGATGTATGCATCCTAGACGAGAGCAACAAAATCCTTCATGGATACTTAGGATTTAAAGAATATTTTCTTTCTGTGAGTCATTATATTCTAAGTGCTTTAAAGATCAAGGTTGTTATGTGATGTGTTTTAATATAAATATAATGACTGACATCAAAGTTAATCGTCTTTAGCAATTCTATGACGTTCACACGGCCTGGGGATTTTAACTAATTAAAACCAGTGACTCCTAAGTAAAAATATCATTTCCATAACGATCGATATTATAACAAACACAGGCGTGGAGGATATTTTTGTTGCATTCAGAGATTTCGGTTTAGCCAATTGATTAAAATGCAAGCACGGTTAAATTTAAACAGATAAGCGCATGAAGATTCAAGTGACATCACGACCAGTGACATGAAGACCAGGTAAATCTCGATTCCTTTCTAAAAGGAAATGGGCATGACGTCATCACGAAGTTCATGCATTTATAGACTTTTCTGTGCTTCACTTATTTTAGTGATATAGTCATTTGTGGGCAAATTTTGAAATATAACAAATAATGATGATATTATAAAGCATTTAATACTTTTGCTATTATTGTTTTTCCCTTATATTTTATTTATACTAAATTTTTCTCGAGTCTCTCTCCTTTATTTCTAACACAAGGCATGCTATTCATGGGTTAACCTTCCCTTTCTAAAAACATGCTGGGGAGAAATTGTATCACTGATGCCACAGAAATATTGCGTGTTTACAAACTGTCCAGCCAGTGTTCATGAATTTTACGTCAATTTCCAGGCATTCTTAGCTATTTTGATTGCTTATATTGACATATATATTTACTGATATTTATAATAAACTCTTTGATGAATAGTTGAATTAAGAGAATGAGTATATGAAACCACTTGACCCATTCACAACCACAGATGTTCATAATTATGACATAGACTAATCATCCTTGAAACTGCTGTAGATGGCACATGATTTAAGAATAATTGTAATCAATGGGAAAAGGAAACAAAACATTCTCCAAAGATAAGAAAAAGAAGACTAGGTCACAGAAAGTATAAGCAGTCACTCAAAAACGCCAAGCTTGTTTTGGTCATTACAAAAAACAGTTTGGAGATTTCCAGACTCTGGATTGGAATTCCTTCTTTCCGTCACTCTGGAATCAATCCTCCCCGAAATGGTGGCCTCCGAATGCATTTAGTGATCATAAGGTCACACAGGATTCTCTGAAAATGTGAACAGATGTATAACAAGGCGTAATCCGACCGCCAGTTTACTCTGGTCTAGATTTTCCCCTCGCGAATAAGTTGTAAACATTATACTCCTAACTTTTAATATAAATTAAAACATGCTAAATCTATAGTCAAATAGGGCCTTGTTTAACCAACCAAAATTAAGATAAATACTCTAT
>NC_061100.1:75503512-75506012 GCF_015104395.2 Macrobrachium nipponense | reverse complement strand
TCCGCCCGCACTGATTCATGATTAGCCAATCATATAAATAAGTATATTCACATAATGAACCGTCGAAGTATAATGAATCAGGGATTAACCGCAGAGAAAAAAGTTATCTGTCAGGTGCGCCCTGAGAGGAGTATGAGAGGAGGGAGGGAAAGGGGGAGGGGGTGGAGGAGGAGGACGATGGGAAGAGAAAGGGTGGGGAAGGTAAAAGGTGGGGAAGGGGGGGAGGGGGACGGGGAGGGTAGGAGAAAGAAGGGTAGGGGTAGAAGGAGGACTTGCTGTTCATCTTCAGTTGGACAAGAAGACAAAAGGAGGCAGGCAGGGAAAAGGATAGAAAGGTGATAAAGGAGGAAGAAGGATTAGAAAAGAAGAGTAGGAACAATGGATAGAAAATAAGGACAGGTACGAGAAGGACGATGGGATTATGAAGGTGAAACGAGAGAGGGAAGAAATGGAGGAAGAGGAGGAAGTTGAGGAATACGATGAGGAGGGAGAGGAGGCATATGTGAAGAAAAAAGAGGAGTATCGATATAAGAAAGAGGGAAATGGGGAAAACCGAGTGGCAAGACGTCTAAGGAAAGACTTTAGTGTGTGACAGAAGAAAATTATCATTTGCTTTTAGTTTTCTGACAAAGAATACTACTGCATTCTTCTGTCAGCCCTCAGATCTTAAAAACTACTGAAGCTAAAGGTCTGCAAATGGGTTTGCTGATCATCCACCCTCCAATCATCACGCACACCAACTTGCAGCCCTCTAGCTTCAGTAGGTTTTATTTCATTTCAGGTTAAATTATACCATGATCGTGCATCTGGCACTGCTATACTGCCAAAAACACAGGCCACCACCAGGCCGTGGTTGAAAGTCTCACGGGCCGCAGCTGAGAGTTCCATGGGTTGTGGCTGAGTGTTTCATGCAGCATTGGAAGCTGTACAGAAAACTCGATTGAGCTGAAGAAATTTCTGCGCTTTTTGGCTTGTTTATCTCTTGCTCCCTATGGGTGTGTCTAATGAGCAACTCTCTATGTTAATCATTGTTTATTCCAGCTGCATGACTGTATATCTTTCAAATGTCAATCTGGTCCCGTTGGTCTCTTAACTGAGCTGTCCATCCTTTTTAACCTTGCTTTGCTGAAGTTTAAGGTTGTTGTAACCGAGTTAGAAATTCAATTTTTAAACTGTAATAATAATAATAATAATAATAATAATAATAACAATAATAAAATCCGAGTAGATCTGATCTTGTTTGTCCTCCCCCGGCCGACAGTAAGGGGGACATGACACAACCACCCTTATCCTGCAAACCTGTTTTTCCTTGCCGTGTGTGGTGCGTAATAGGTAGGGGATCTGGTGGGTAGGGGAGACACCCGTCGTTCTTCTGCAAACCTGTTTGTCCATCCCAGGTGAGGCTGGGTAGGTTGGTGATCGGGACGGTGGGAGATGTAGCAATGCCGAGTTCTAGAGCGAGTTGCTCGCGCCAACAAGCTCATAACAATAATACTAATGATAATAATAATAGTTTTTTGAGATATTGATGTATGCAAGGAATTATTTTCCTTCAATAATCATTAGGTACCGGCGATGAATTTTGAACACTACTACTAATAATAATCGCTGGCTGGATAAATCATTATGTAATTAATCATCTTATCAATAGGCTCATGTTCCTATTGGTCCCATTTTCAAGTCGCTCCGCATTAACGAATGGCATATGGGTGCAGCTTTAGCTCCTAGATCCCAGCTTAACTAAGCTTCGGCATTACAGCTCTGGTGTGGTATAGCTCTTTAGGGATATTGTTCTGTGGTACACATATTATCCCGGCGAAAGCAAAGACACGGTTGAAACCATATCCTGATTGGGCATCTGTAGGGATTAGCTTTCCTTGATTCGTGTTATACAGCATTATTCTACAATGCTTTTGCTTTCACCAAGCATTCAACAACATGCAACTTAAAAACACAATACTTATGAAGTATCAAAAGTTGAATCAAATGGCAATTGCTAACCTTCAAAGAAAACCTTTTTCTTTCTCTATGAGGTCTCTCTTTTACAAATACAGAAAAAAACTGAGATAGCTAATAGTCTTTTCGAGTTGAAACCGAGAAAACATAAATCATACATTCCAATATCTAAAATCAAAGATCAACCCGTTAACTTCGGAATAGGTCCTAAATAATGTATCTCCCCAATCAACAGAGCCAACATATCTTAAACGAAAGCCAAAAAAAAAAAAAAAAGAAGAAGAAGAAGAAAAAAATATATATATATATACATATATATATATATATATATATATATATATATATATATATATATATATATATATATATATATATATATATATATATATAAAGAAGTTTTGACCTGAAAGATATTTTAAATGTAACTCCTCCTCCTCCAGCGTACAGTCACAAGAGCTGATGGGCGTCTTTCAGTCAATTTGTACTTGAGCTTCCTTGAAAAAAAGTATTTGTTTTCTTAGAAGCCATTATGAAAAGTTTTCTT
>NC_061100.1:75476012-75498512 GCF_015104395.2 Macrobrachium nipponense | reverse complement strand
TCATTTGCTATTCAAATTATGCATCATCTTTTGGCGAACCTACATACCATCTTCATTCCAGGTATTAATTAGTCACGCAATATGATATTCCGGGAACACAGAGTTCTTGCGTCTTTGGAATCTTATTCTCTTTACGATGGTGAAATTTTGAGTCACGCGAGCAAGTTCTCAGACATCTTTTCTTCCAAGAGTCAAGTGTATGTTACACTACCTTAATAAAGAGGCATTGCTTATTTCTACATCATTATAAGAAAAAAGAGATATGGTAATTGAAGCAAAGCTTGATAATGGAATCTTAAAAGATGGCATATGACAAAGAACGCTTTTTGTAAATGCGACTTCTCTTCATACGCGAGAAAAAGAAAGGGGATTTGATTCAAAGCCTCCTTCACTTGTGCAAGAATCCTCACAATGATCTATCGGTTAAATATGCCCTCGTCCACTGCTATGATCTTTGTCTTGTATGACCTAAAGTGTAATGGTGCATCTAAAAAAAGTCCCGACAACGGTCGTTTCCCAGTTTCTTTTTTTCTTTCTTTTTTTAAGTGACACTTTCCCTCTATACTTACCAGCTACTTCGTTGTTGTTCTTGTTGGGTGGTTGGGGGAAGGGGCGGTTAGGATAGCCCTATGGAAGAGCCTAAAAATGTCTGGAAAATGTGTTTTGCTTTGAGTTAAAGATAGAGGAATTTTAGGATATATTTAGAATTTATTTATTAAAATAGAAATGTAAAAAATAGATAATATACATGTTAAACAGTACAAAAATTTATTTCTAATAAAGTATAAAGTATCTGATTTAATTATGGTTGGTGAAACAAGGCTCTATTAAAATCTTAGCACGCTTTAGTTTATTTGGTGTACTGAATTTAAGCTATGTTTATTTTTGATTATTTTGCTTCACTTATAACTGAGATTATATGAACGTGTTTAATTTGTGTCATTTTTGTTTGATCCTTGTTGCTGGTATAAGTTTTACTAAGTATGAGTATCAGTTACGAGGACCACTTCTCGTTAAATTAGGAATATAATGTTTACAACTTATGCGTAAGGGGAAAATCTTGCTCGCGTCCCGAGTAAGCTGGATAACGCATCACGCCTTGTTTTTTCGGTGGGAGTATGACAACTTTCCACGATGTTCCCTAATTCTTAGTGAGCATGACCGAATATACACTCAAATTACTACTCAAGTTCATTTTTTATGCTTTATGAGCTTTACAACATCCTTGCTATGATTTTTAGAAAGATAATGGATAATAAATCAAAAAGTGATGTGGGACAAATGTTACTTCCATTTTTAGGTTTCAAGAATTCATGATAAATGTAGAGAATGTGCCCATATTATCACAGATGCTTCTGGCAACTAAGACTACGTAAGAAAAAAATTAAACGTCTTGTTTTTCTCTGCACACACACACACACACACTCACACAGACAGACACAACTCAAATCTTCATAGAGCCTCACAGCAGGGTGACTGCATTGTAGATCATACAAACTTAGATAAAATTTCTATAAACTATTCAAAACCAGTGGATTCCACAGTCTACGAAAGAATAATATTTATCATCTACAGTTAAACACCAATGAAAACACAAGCAATAAAAAGCACTACTACGGTATCTGCGGCTTCTTCCGGAATTCCCGGAGAATTCTAGAGGTCAACTAAAAGGTGCGCCCCATCACCATTCAGAAAGTGACTGAGATCCTCATTCCCTTCATTTTAAAAGATCTTGCCACAGAGAGAGAGAGAGAGAGAGAGAGAGAGAGAGAGAGAGAGAGAGAGAGAGAGATGAAATATACACATCCCTATTACTAACTTTAAGAAAATTGTGTTTATTGTGTATGCAAATTGTCTGGAGATCTCCCCTTTGTTCTTACAATGTATTTGTTGACGTAAAATCTGCAGTCAGTGTTTAATTTTTCAGCTTTTGTTTGATATACATATATATAATATATATACATATATATATATATTATATATATATATATATATATATATATATATATATATACACACACACACACACACACACACATATATATATATATATATATATATATATATATATATATATATATATATACATAGAGAGAGAGAGAGAGAGAGAGAGAGAGAGAGAGAGAGAGATTCACAACATATTACTACTTTGAATATGTTTCCGCTGTTTCTACGCATTGTAGTGATCTGCTGCCATTCATATTTTTTTTACACTTTACTTTCCAAATCACACTTAAACGAATTAAAAAAAGATCTCCATTCCTTATGTAAGGTACTCAATACTGTTATATAAACTTCTTAATTAATTGGGGTTAATAAAATTGTCCACAATAAAAATAACGGCCAATATAACAAGGAACTGCTTGCCTCCGCTTGTTTTTTCATATGGTTTATAGCATGGAAGGCGTTTTATGTACCTATGGAATAGTTATAGGTACATTTCTGTCTTTACTTTTTGTTGTGTTATGTAAACTGATATTTTTCTTTAGATAATAAGTCATCTTTTTTCCGCTTAATCCTTTTTATCTGATCTACTGGAAATAATGGTACACTTGTGAATTTAGTTACATTTCAAGACGAACATAAAAGAAAATCTAGTTGTACATTATTAATTTCTTCACTGACCTGTGCAATTAGACACTGGATAACGCATAGAAGTGGAAGAGCTCTTGAAGTTTTTTGAGGCACCGAAAAACGGTAATGAACCACTTTCTTCCTTTATATTCCGGTCTTTGTTAGGACAACACAAGTGGATTTATTACCCAATTACGATGATTAAGTAAAGTTTATAAAAAAGAACTATTGAAACTATAAGTCGAAATTAATAGCTCGTCATTATAAGAAAGGAAGCAATATTATAATTAAGGACAGAGCAGTGCAATTTTCCATATAAGTATGCAATCAAGTTTTACAGTAAAAAATAAAAAAAATAATTAAATAATTGATAAAAATGGGAAAAGTAGCATACCCTACAATATACTCCTGTGTGAATATGTAAATACTCTTTAATATTCGAAAAAAAGAAGAGCCATCATCCATAGCTCCCCTTAGCGTACACATTTTGATAAGGAAATGACCCGTTGTCATTCTCCATAGGAAACTGTAAACAGAGTATATTTCCTGTATGTTTATGAGTTAGATCATAAACATCAGAAGGGGGAGTAAAAATGACGCCGAAATTATATGGCTAACAAAATTTAATCCTCCTGGAAGCAATAAAGGAGTCGCCAAGTACAGCCATCATTACGCTTGTACGTTGCAAACGGGAAGAAAACGTCGTAAGGAATATAGGTAATAACAACATAACGAGTTTTCTTAACAGTTGAAACTTGCTCACATGTAAGCGCCGTAATTGGATGGTAATTATCATAATTTGGAACCGACCTAGCATCGTCAACGAACAGGGGCCGTTAGGAGTGACCGGGCCCGACTCGAGCCCTCGCTTCGGGGAAATTTCATGTCGTCATGATATTCATGATGGCGATGCTGGTGATGACGGGGATGTGTAGTGATAATGATGATGGAATTTAGGAGTTTCATTATACGGGTTTTTAGAAAAGATTTAAAATGATGATGATGATAACAATGTGAGACGTTAGTTGTTCGTTGGACGAGTTCGATTCCCTGCTCTGACAACGTGGAATCAGAGGAATTTATTTCTGGTAATTAGGAATTCATTTATCGATATAATGGGGTTCGGATCACACAAAAAGCTGTAGGTTCCGTTGCTAGGTAACCAATTGGCTCCTAGCCACGTAAAAATATCTAATCCTACGGGCCAGCCCGAGGAGAGCTGTTAATCAGCTCAGTGGTCTGGTTAAATTAAGATATACTTAACTTCATGTAAGACGTTGACGAAGACAGCAGAGGGTGATGTATTAAGCTTATCGCCAATGAGAGTTTCCGGTCATGTTCCGATGAATGTAATGATTTTAACAATGCTAGCAAATAATGATGATCCTTTTGTCTGATGCTTTTTATAGCAAGTCTGTGGGTGACGGCGATAACATCAATTACTAAAGTAAGTTATACTGAGTTTGCTATATGCCGAATTAGTCTTCCACCTGTTGGTAGATGTGGAGGATAGTAATGATAATGATGATAATCATGGATAATTATGACGACACTAAAAACTAAGCTTATATTTCCTTTGAATATAGAGGAATAATTAATATAAGATAGAAATAACAGTTAGAGAACAACATAACTTACATTTTGAATTATCATTAGGCATTCGTCATTTGGAAAACAATTTTGAAGCGGCAGTAGGGTTACAAAAAAAATTCTCCTGGCCAGGAATTTGGACCCTATTAACCTTCGTCAGTTTCGAAATGTTTTATAGAAAAATATAACTTTTACTGTTTTTTTTAATGTACATGGTTATGGTAAGGTAGAGAAAAAAACACATAGCAAAATTTATCCATAAAGAAAGTTACTCTTATAGCACTGGTATAAGTGTTATGCAGTAAGGCAAGGCATACAGTGTTGTGTCTATTGTCACAGAGTGACACAAAGAAAGGAAGAAGGAATATCATTCAACCATAAACAAATTGACGCTGTGAAGCAAACTTAGTCTGGTAGGAGGGAAATCATGTCAGTGACATGTGAATAGTAAGAGTAAATTAGAGTTTACTTGAAATTCATTAAGTTGAATAATGATTCAGTCAGTATTGAAAGAGATGCATCAGTTTTGTGGAAATGTGTTCTGAAAACAATCTGCATGTCGGAATCACATTTCATAACAAGTACTAAATGCACCGGAGTTACTTCAGCGCAATTGAGTTTTCAGTACACCGTATAAAACTCTCAGTCACTGCCCATGAAGCTTTTAGCCACGACCTGGTGGTGACCTGTGTTGTTGACGCCTATAGCGGTGACAGACACACGATCATGGCTAACTTGAACCTCAAATAAAATAAAATAAACTAATAAGGCTTGTGGGCAGCAATTTGGAATATTTGATGACTGTAGAATGGATGATCTGCATATCGAATTGCAACCCTCCAGCCTCAGTAGTTTTGAAGATCTGAGGGGAAACAGAACATGTATGGATGGATAGACAAAGAGCCATCTCATCATTTTCATTTTACTGAACACTAAAAAAATGTTCTTAATACGGGTGAAATGAAATTGTGAGAGGGAAGAAGGTGCTGATGGGTTCCATGCCAATATCTAGTTTAATAGACTTCAACACTACTGAGGTGAGTGGTGTTACCATTGTCACCTGAAAGCCAAAGCCTGAACAGAAAGGTATTGGCTGTCAACTGAGCATCTGGGTACAAGACGTACTCAGTGACCTTTGCTTTGCTTAGATTTGAAAAAAAAGACAATGTGGCATAAAACAGCAGGGAGTGACAAAGAGAACTAAGAAGGAAGTGTTAGTGAAAACCATCTGTTATATATTTGGCAATGTATGTATGTATGTATGTATGTATGTATGATTGGTATGGGCGCCAGGGCCGTCGGCCTGCCGGGACTGGGATTCGGAATGGAGATGGGTTTCCACGCCGGGAATGACGAGACCTACGTTCGGGAGCCCGAGCTCCCAAAATTTCTACTTCCCCCCCTCCGAAGGGTGAGAAGGGATTCTCTGAAACAGAGCTGTTTCTGCCCGTGAAACGGGACTGGCTATACCCGTAGACTTGGTTACTTTACAAATTTCTGTATACATATGACTTATCATTTGGAAAAGAATACTATAGGGTAAACACCAATGACATCAAAGAGGGTGGTTTTAGAAGGGGGTTGACAGAGAGAGAAAATGAGAGGGAGAGAAAGTGAGAGTGAGTAGACTGGGTTTTAGGGAGAAGAAAGAGGAAAAAAGACAGACAGACAGACAGACAGACAGAGAGAGAGTAAGAGAGAGAGTTGGTATTACTGAGAAGAAAGAGGGTAAGAGACAGTGATTGTTGGAGAGAGAAAGAGAGAGTAAGAGAAAGAGAAAATGAGAGGGAGAGAAAATGAAAGAGAGTAGACAGGGTTTTAGGTTTTAGGGAGAAGAAAGAGAAAAAAAGACAGAGAGAGAGAGAGAGAGAGAGAGAGAGAGAGAGAAAGTTGGTATTACTGAAAAGAAAGAGGGTAAGAGACAGTGATTGTTGGAGAGAGAAAGAGAGAGTAAGAGAAAGGAACGAGAGGGAGAGGAAAAGAGAGAGAGAGAGAGGGAAAGGGTAAGAGAAAGGAGCGAGAGGGGAAGGAAGAGAGAGAGAGAGAGTTGAGGGGGTGTTAGGTAGGAGAAAGATGGAAAAAGTGAGAGAGGGAGAGAGAGACAGACAGAGAAGAGTGGTTGTTTAGAGACAGAGAGAAGAAAGAGTGAAAGAGACAGTGATGTTTGGAGACAGAAAGAGAGTCAGAGAAAGGAGCTTTCTCTTTTCTTTCTTTTCCATTTCAGTTTCAAGCGCCTTCAGTTCCCAATCAGGTTGGCTTTTGCCATGACTATCAATAAAGTCCAGGGACAGTCTCTCAGAGTGGCTGGCATCAACTTGGAGCAACCTTGCTTTTCTCACGGGCAGCTTTATGTGGCATGCTCAAGAGTGGGCTCTCTGGAACGCCTGTTCATTTTGTCACTGGAGGGAAAAACAAAGAACATATTCTACCAAAAGGCTCTCCGATGAATTGAAATCTCTCTGCCAATACCAAGAATTTTTCTTTCCATATATGTTTATGGTGCTTCATTTTGATATTCATTTTCAAGGATGTTGTTTGTTTTGCAAGATTTGTATTCCTCACAATTCAGGTCGTGGTACTGTATTCAATTATGGCTTGATTTATCTATTTTCTTTTCATAAACTATACTCTGGGTTACACGCACCAATCTAGCTTGGACCTGCCTGTAGGGCGGGTAACCAGCTAGTTATAAAATATAAGTAAGATTGCAACCAAAAAAAAAGAAACGAAGTGAATATAGATAGAAGGATTAATAGGTAACTAGAGCTTACAAAAATGTGGAAAGAAATGTTTTCTGTGGTAATGAAAGGTTATTCTGCGAAAGCCACGGAGTATTGGGATGGATGTTCGAGTCAAAGCAATTAGAATAAATGAGAATTGTTGTGGATGACACTCTTGAGAATTAGAATGAAACGGAAGTGGAAAAGAAGTAAATTATAACGGCCAGAATTTGATGGAATTACTTGTTGGATGTTTTATTAAGATGGAAAATTTATTATTGAGTGAGTGACGATGCCTATGATTTTCTTATATTTGGCAAAGGTTCCCAAGGAGGGCATATATAAAAATTCTTTTGAGTTACAGATAAAGGTAGAAAGGGGTGTTAAGCCATGGGGATATTGTTTTTCCAAGTGTACCTTGAAGGTGCATGGAAGGTTTCTTATATGAAAGGGAGGCCAAGGACAGGAGGCGTGCCATGGAAAGAGATTTGGTTTAGACAAACTGTCTCATGGAATAGCTCTACGCATTACTAAAGGCTTTAGCAGCATCCCTTCGACCTCTAGGTGTATCCACTTTTTAACACTTTACTCTACTTCCAATCCCACATCCTTTCTTCATTCTTGCTGCCCAATTCTTTATTATTTCTTAGTGTAACGGTGGGTTTTTCTAATTCCATCCTAAGATCCTAGAGCTTCATCTTATTTAATCTTTTTTTTACCTCTTTATGTTGCTGTGTAACTACTCCAAGTCCTTCTTTTCACTGTCCTATGCGCTTACTGGCCAAAGGTGCCTTAGCGCTTGGCTGGACGCTCAAATTCTATAAAATCTATCACATTTGGTAAAGCGAAGTGTAATGTCTATGGGACTGCCATCTTTGCGATATAACACCAAGAAAAAAGGAACGTCATAGAGTAGCACTGGAGATATTCTTTTTAGTTTGTCAGTCAATAAAAGAGTTGCATATTGCTGGTGCTATTAAAGAAAGATTTTTCAACTAATAGCATACAGGATCTGCAACAGATACCTTTATGGGAATATGGACGTGTTTGCTAGACGAAGAAGCTGTAAAATATTAGCAGGGGTGGTGCAATGAGTCAACACGAACCTGAAGGCTTGACTGAAAAGTGCCTGCAAGGTTGGTGGGAAAATAAAAAACGTTAACTTAAATGTTTATATATTACTTGTTAAAAAAAGTTACTTCACCGCTTTCGCTTCACCGTAAACTGAGAAAATGTTATAACTACAATAGAGAAGAGAGTAACTGAAACAAAACCGAAAAGATAAAAGCGATAGTCAAGCATAAAAGCCATTAGGAGAATGCTAAAATATATTTATATGATGCTTGAAAATTTATGTACAAGAATGAAAATGTCTAGCTACAGGTGTCCTTGCTTATACCGATGAAAATGACAGGAACCTTTTCTTATCGAATTTTATCTTATTTGCAAACAAAACATTTCTTATGTTTTTACGCTTATAGATATTCATTTCTTTCTCATTTTGAAGACAACAGGAAATTCTTTTATCATCAGATCTTTTATTTGATAGAATAAATCTTATGCATGTGATTTAGCAAGGAACTTTCAAACATGATTTTCCCTCTCTTTTAGCACAGAATTTTCAGCAGAAAGTTAAAGGTGAGTACATTGTTTAATAGCAATCAACTAAGAATGATGATAGAATTGATTAGTTAAAATTGGATACTGATGTTAATTAAGAAACAGAGCACACTAAAGTGCGGTGTAGCAGTTTCCCTCTGCAAGACGTGTTTCTAGATAATCTCGAAATCCGACCATTGTTCGAATAACAAAGATTTTCTAAATGTAAAATCTCCATTAAGGAACATAGCATACTAGAAACATTGTAGCTGCTTCCCTCTTATAGCCGTGTTTCTAGATAACCTAGAAATCCGACAATTTTTCGCATAACAAAGATTTTCCACATGTAAAACCTCCATCAAGGAACAGCATACTAGAAGCATTGTTGATGCTTCCTTTTGGGAGCCGTGTTTCTAGATAATCTAGAAATTCGACCATTTGTTTACATAAAGATTTTCCTCGTGTAAGAGCTCCATTAAGGACCATAGTATACTAGAAGTATTGCAGCTATTTACCTCTGGGAGACATGTTTCTAGACAATCTAGAAATCCGACCATTTGTTCGCATAACAAAGGTTTCTACACGTAATACCTCCAATAAGAAACATAGCAAACTAGAAACGGTCTAGGCGCTTTCCTCTGCGAGCCTTATTTCTAGATAATCTAGAAATCCGACTATTTATTTGTATAACAAAGATTTTCCACATGCAAATCTTCATTAAGGAACACAGCATACTAGAAGTGGTCTAGCTGCTTTACCCTATGATCCGCTTTCTATTTTTCCGTCGGCCGTAATACCATATTAGTGAATTTTTCTCAGTGTGATTTCTTTCGCTAGCCAGGAGAATCTTTTCCTCGCCTGTGATAAAGTATGTATAATAAGGAGCATTCCCAGCTCCCAGCAAGTCTGAATGAGTCATTCGTTCGAGAAAGGAAACTGTACAGCAATGAATTATTGAGTAAGCACTCCATTTTGAACTTGCTGACCGTTGTACTACGAAGTATTATTGATGATGTGAGGTCTCAATGAAACAGAACTGGGTATTGATGATTTATTACCTGGGCACGTGATATACATAGCAGTGTGCAGACGGAAACGGAGTGCCAGGCACCCCGGGTCCCGCGACTTACACACAGATAGAGAAGAATTTGTGTTTCTTAGAGCAGTCAATAAAATGGTAATAACCAAGGACATAACACACTTACATTGATGAATTATATATCGGCGGAAAGGCCAGGAAATTCTTCATGCAAACATATACATGTGATTTTTGCTGCTTAGCTAGATGTGATACAAGATTGTGATTAGTGGGTAATGAAGGTCTTGACGGAGGTCTTTACAATCTAGATGAGATACAAGATCGTGATCAGTGGGTAAAGAAGGTCTTCGCAAGTACTCCCCGCCCAAGACATTTATTAATGGTTAATAATGAATAATTAAATAATGTATAATTAATAATGAATAATTGGAAGATTTGTACAGTTAATCACGACATCTTGTTGGTATCAGGAGCCATCCTCTCATTCTTGATATTTGAGGTTGTTGGGTGGTCTTGACAGTTGGGTCGTCTGGCGGGCCTGCTAGGATATGTCGTCTTTCGTCCGGCCCCTGGGACAACCGCATCTCAGGACGGTTTCTTCGCTTGAGATCTTGCTTTGCAAACGAATTCTCGGATGTCTGCCGATCTTTTCCCGGACTTTATTATCCATCAGGAAAGCTGGTTTTAATCTGTCAAAGGAGTTTCTTGTGATGACACGGTATGGACCACTGTATGGTCTGGATGGGGGTGTGGGGTGGGCGTCGTCCTGAGGGACGACATGTGTGTAGGATTCTAGGCCTTCTGGTGTGCAGTTATGTGTCCGGTCTGTGAAAGTCATCCTGCAGGGTGCGAATTCCTTTGTTATTTCTCTTAGTCTTCTGAGGGGTGTATCTCGGTTGTCTGGTTCTGTTGAGAAGAATTTGCCCGGTACTGCCAGTGCTTCCCCGTAGACTTTTTCTGCAGGAGATTCTTCGCCATTTGCTTTTGGTGCTGTTCAAAGTCCTAGCAAGACCCAGGGTAGCTGCGCCTTCCAATTTTCATCGGTACACCGTGCCATCAGTGCCGCTTTTAACAAACAGTGGGCCCTTTCCACCATTATATTGGCTGCAGGCTAATATGCCATCGTCATGTGGAGTGTTGTCCCCATCAGACCCAGAGTTCTGACAGGAATGCCGAGCCCCTATCCGTAGTGATGTCATCCGCCACACCGAAACGGCTTATCCAACTTGATAGTTGAGCTTCCGCGCAGGCGCTTGTAGATGCTTCTGCCATTGGTGTTGCTTCGGGCCATCTCGTAGACTGGTCTATGACTGTTAGGAGGTATCAGGTAACCCCCGATTGGGGCAGTGGTCCTACGATATCCATGTGAGTGTGCCCAAACTGTCTTCGTTTTTTAGTGAAGTCTCCGATGCCTGATTCTGTGTGCTGGGTGATCTTGCTTGTCTGGCATAATATGCAGTTCTTTGCCCATCTCTACACACCCATTTTTATCCCATGCTGAACGAACTTCTTGGTCATCAGGCATGTTGTTGTACGTCCCAATGGATGGGAGATGCTGTGGATGATGTTGAATACCTGCTTCCTTCGTGATGTGGTTATCAGGGGGCGGGGACAATCTGCACTGCTGTCACAGAGAAGTGTCAATCCCTGCTCTCCTACTGCCACGGCATCCCCCTTCAGCGCGGTGAGTGCTGTGAGGTAAGCTGGTGTTTCGGTGTCTGCGGGTTGTTCCTTCACCAGGCCCTTGGAGTCAATGCCCAAGTAGACCATGGCATTAGAGGGGTGATTGTGGTCCTCTCTCGACAGCGGAAAGACCGACTGCATGGCACCCGTGTTTACCAGCATTCGGCGCCCAGAGATTGCGTCGTGGATGAAGTATCTCACTGGTTGGGATTCCTTGTTGTTTGTGGCCACTGCTGTTATGGGTGGCCGCCATCTGTGTTTTTCAGACGCACAGGGAGCTCTACAGTTTCTGGCATTTTTCCCAAATCGTTGGTGGAAATAATACCAGGCTGATTTCATCCACGTCCTCTGCTGCTGCCTTTTTTCTGTATATTGCATGCGTATCCCCCTCCTCAACCTTCTCTTTTATCAGGCTGTAGGCTGTGGGTGCTGCGGCGTTCTAGGAGGCCTCGTGGAATTTATGTTCGACATTCGCCAATCTCTCCATTGGAAGTGTGTCTACCTAGATGATTTGCATCCTCACCTCCTGAAGAAGGTGCCGCAGGAATATTTCTCGCAATACGCTGATTTCCCTTCTTTTGCTGGATTTATCCCAGTCCGTCAGTGTCAGGAGATCTTTGTAGTTTGTCCCAGGCATCCTTGGGCAAGGCGTCCCCAAGGGGTTGGTTCATCAGGTCCAGGGTACATTAGGCATTTTCTGGGATGGGCATTGAGTAGGTCTCGATAAGCTTCCTGCAGAGGTCTTCATATTTGGTCTTTTCTGGCTGTGCATCTGGCCAAAATGTAATTCTATTAAACAGTTCATCATGGTGGTATCTGCCTTGATTTCTTCATCCGTGACCTTGGCTATGTGGAAATGTACATCGGCCCGCAGGAATCATGATGCGGCGTTTTGCCACGAGAATTGCGGCAGCTTTATCACCAAAGTTATCATGGTTTTCGAAGGTGAGAGGGGGACGCAGAGGATTTGTGGGTCCTTGGTTTGATTTTCGGTTTATGTGTTTGGCATTTTGACTCTCACACCAAAACGCAGATAAGGTGCAGTATTTAGTCCATTAATAGTTATGAATATGGTCGATGGTGGATCATAAATGGCAGGGTAAAATCATTTGATCATGCCAGAATGTACCTGGGGAGATACGCTGTAATTAGTCCATTAGTGGCATGGGTGGTTTTTCGAGGAAGGAGCTTTCAGAAGTCTAAACTTTGTCACCGTATGGTTCTGTTAAAGCCATCTGAAGGTAAGCACAGCCGTAGTGAGTCCGTTAATGGAAAAGCCAAAATTGCTGTTTACCATTACTTCTAGGGTCACCAATTATGAGGTCTCAATGAAACAGAACTAGGTACTGATGATTTTTTACCTGGGCACACAATATATATATTTCAGTGTACACATGGAAACAGAGTGCCCAACCCCCCGGGTCCTGCGTCTCTCACACAGATAGAGTAGAATTTGTATTTCTTAGCAGTCAATAAAATGGTAATAACAAAGGACACAACAGACATACTTTGATGAATCATATATCAGTAGAAATGCCAAGAAATTCTACATACAAACATTTACATGTGATTTTTGCTGCTTAGCTAGTTGAGATACAAGATTGTGATTAGTGGGTAACGAAGGTCCTGACACAGGTCTTTACAATCTAGATGAGATACAAGATCGTGATCAGTGGGTATAGAAGGTCTTTACACAGGCAGCCTGGAAGACAAACAATCTATCTCCTGATGAAGATAACATTCCCGAGTAAAGGTTCTTATGCCAGTCACATAAGTGAGACCTAAATCTTGTTTATTTCAGTATCCTAAGTCCCTTATCCAGTGTTGCTGGATTGGAGTTGCCAGTCACCTTTTGTGTAATCTCTCGATTCCTTATAAATGCATTCTAGCTTGCAGCAAAGTAATCGGATATGTTCTCGATTATAGATAAGTGTTAGCCTGCTTTGGATCTGTTTATTATCTTGTGTGTGCAGTGTCATAACTACTGTTCCTCTCCCATGAAGTGTCCCTTGAAGTAGGCCGTTTGAGATTCTTCAGAGAATTATCCAGTTGTTGTAAATCTTATTATTTGGCAGGACTCTGTTTACCTGTCTTTATTTACACTTTCATTCTTCTGTTATGTATGTTTTTCTAATGTAAATATAATTAATTAAGTGAAACTTAAGTGTTTACATAATAACTTTCCCCCTTTGAAGAAGGCCCTCAGCCAAAATCTTTGCATATGATTTACCTGAAACTCATTTAATAAAGACAGATTTCACCATTCTCAAGGTAAGTTACCATAGCCTTCAGCATAAACCATATCAGTGGCGACCTTGCCAGGATCTTCTTGCAGATTGCACAATTGTAAGACCATTACAGTTGCAACTACCTGCTGAATAGCTTCACTAAAAGCTGGTTGCAAGAATAGAAATGAACACCTCCTAGAGTAAATTCACCTTTAATAAGTGCACAAGTGACACAGTTCCACAGTGCAAGTATAGTGTGGCTATGTTTCTTTTGTTAGGTGAGACCAAAATTGTGACTGAAAATCAGTGTCAGGAATTTTGCGAAAAGAGTATTAACCATTCCCATGAGCTTTTGATGCTAATGCATGATACCTGCATGTCTTAAGAGATATGATAGTTAGGCAAGTGAAGTGAATATTGAAGTGATCAAAAGGAAATAGTGTGCATATTTCCTTCTAGTGTGATTCAGACAATTTCCATTCTGAAAGTTTAGATAGGAACAATACGGCCAGAAGGGCCTTTGTCTAGCAATTTCTATCTCTCCCTCTCTCTATCTCTCTCTCTCTTTTTCATTCGTGTGGTATGATTCATTAGTAGACCTTTTTATCTCGCCATTCCATATAAAACATGAATATAGCTTCATTATAGAATAGTAATATGTTCCAGACCACATAAGCCCAAAAATTACTTTCAACCTATAATATCTGTTAGAATTTTAATAACTCACAGCATGTGTAAAATTCTCCATTCCTCATATCAGTCACTATGACCGTGAGAAACATGCCTTTCATTCATAAGAGCAAGACTTTTTAAGATGAGAGGAAATTTCCCAGAAACCTTTGGTCATTCTGTTAAACTTTGTGTAAAGTTTTGCTCAAGCCAAGTGTTCTTTAGGCAGATGGAGATGACCTTGAGCTGTCTTGCCCATGCATCCTTAGCCAACCTCTTGTGCTCCCAGCCTTTGTCAACACTGACCATGTGATGCTGTAGAGTAAACACACCTGTATTAAATCTGATTTTGTGCAAATGTAGGTCTATTAGAGTAACATAAAATCTTTTCCTTAAGCACATGAAAGTTTCCAGACAGCCTAGCCTTGCCTCATGCATGGTAATGTTAAGCAGTTTTATGTTCCTTCAGGTTAGCTAAACACTTAACAGTCATATATGATGATCATTTAAACCTTATGTAAGCTCTATTATTTTTTTTTTGTCTATGCCAGCTCTACACAGGAGGTTACATTAATTTTGGTACCAAGAAAATCCCATTCATTATGAATATCCCAAAGTATTTACATGACGTCTTTCCAGACACACTTAATAAGTTTAACATGTACAACCTTGAGTCTTCAAGAGACCCTTAATAAATTCCACACGAACACCCAAGAGTCTTTCGAGACACCCTGATCAAGTTCTATGCAAACACCCTTGAGTCTTTCAAGCTATCCTAATTCCATTGAAAACGAATGAAAACTTGAATCTGAGTTCTTCACAACCACGTGAATTGTCATTTTAGCACAATCCCAAATCCTACAAGACTCCCGGAGTTGTTCCTACTGAGCAAACTGACTCCTACATGACACTCCTGTATAGACATTTATAAGTGAGCCTCAGATTTGAGTTCCACGGAACTTTCTGAGTCCTAAGAGGCCTCCTGTGTTATCCCTTAAGGACATACCTATGCTCCTCAGAGCCAAAATCTGATTAAGTGCTAGTGCCACCTCAACCAAATGGACAGTTATTTACCATTGGCCCCACCACTGACCCTACTCTACTTCCTAATTCCTTATTGATATATCTATGGTCCTCGCCCACCTAAACATCTCCTCATGATGTCTCAGGCAGCAAGATCCTCACTAAACAAGGACTACAAGCTCAACATGGAAATTAAGAGGAAAATGAAATTGATGGGGCCAGCCCTGAATAAGTGGGTCCAAGACAGTATATTCTGCCAAGGTAGAAAGAGAGAGGCATAAATAACAGAAAGGGAGTGATGGGAAAAGGTAGAAAGAGCAAGGAAGGAGGAAGAAAGAGCAGAGAAGAAAAAGAAACTGGCCCTCGAGAGAAGGGAAGAGGCAGAAAGAGCTGAGACTAGGAGAATGAAAGAACAGAGACAGAGAAAGAAAGATAAGAGTAGGAGAAGGAAAAAGCATACTAGCTCATCCTTGCCGCCCCAGGAAATCGAGTAAATGTTCTTATGTAAGTCACATTCCTGTTATTCTTTGACAATTTCATTTTTCCACAGTGAGACAAATCTTGCTTATTTTAAAATAAGTGTAACATAATTCCTTTATCAATTGTTGCTGAAATCCAGTTTCCTGGCATCTTCTGTGCAATCACTTGATTCCTTGTTAGTGCGTTCTCGTCTGCAGCAAAGTTACTTATCTTATCTTGTCTACAGATAGGTGTTAAACTGATGTGGATCTCTTTGTCATATTGTGTGTGCAGTGGCATAACCACTGTTACTCTCCTTTGCAGTGCCCTTGAAAGTGGGCTCATTATACACACACACACACACACACACACACACACACACACACACACACACACATATATATATATATATATATATATATATAATATATATATATATATGTATATATGTATAATTAAATAATATATATTATATATATATATATATATATATATATATATATATATATATATATATATAATATATATAAAAGAAAAGATGTATCAGGGATGAGGGCTTATCTGTTGTAATGATGCAGACTGAATCAGGAAAGCTTTCCATAGACTCCATTATGTACCTATCAGTTTATCAAATTTATTGGGTCCCAACCCTAGTTGAATAGGGAATGGGGTGGATCCTCCTCCCAACAAATATAGCTAGCTTACAAGAGCCCTCGAAAGACTGGAAAATGAACAGAAAGCAACAAGTGAGCAGGGAATGCAAACTGGTGATAAATCACCTGCTACAAGTAACTTGAGGCACAGAAATTTCATATCAACAAGAACTTCAGCATTCTCGAATGCCAACAAGAGAACTGTGCAAAGGCTTTCTCCTCTATTTGGACCTCCGACAGTGCTCTTCGGACCTGCAGGTTGCACGATGTGCCCAGTTAATCCATAGTGAGGCGCCCTCAGAAGAACAAATAGCCTGAAAAATGTGAGTATTGCAGTTACAGGTGGGCAGAACGTTTCCTAAAAGTGCATTTTGATAATACTCAACGTTTCCTCCTAATAAATATGTTGCTAGAGCTGTTTTCAAAAACGGCACCACCACATCTTGAACACATTGTTACATATTGAAGCAAGCATTAAAAAGAAAAATTGCACAAGTTCTGAATTAATATTTTCGACACCTTAATAGTGGAAAATCAATGTCCATCTGATCCTTCTACTTATAAGAAAATGTAGACCACATTATTCTGTAAAAAGACACTAAGAAAGTCCTCTTCCTTTTATTTCGTCAGTATTATTATTATATCATGAGCAGTGGAACGAAGGTTAAAACTCAGAATGTTTTTGTTACCTAGACAACTTCCGTCCTACACAGATAGCTTTCAAGTGCCTGTTTAGAATGATAATGAAAAGGAGTAGGGAAAGACTCCTGATTTTCTGCGTCTTTCACTGTGAACCTTATTTTAACTGTTCATAAGATGAAAATCTTATAGGATAATGTTTCAGCATCTTATGAACGCCCAGGAGCCACTCCCCTCAGTTCCTGTCACTGACTGTCACCAGATCTCTCTCAGCACCTGAGTAATGTCCCTTGATATCTTTGAATCACACCTCTGTGGCATGAGAGATCCCGAATCAGAGTGCACCTCCAGCGAAATGACAGGGTTGCTCTGAATAAGATATATGCGGCCCTACAAACCTTTCACTTGCTTCAAGGATAGTATTATGACCATTGGTATCCTTGGGCTGGTGAGTATCTGTGAAGTCTTTCGTACTCTTTCTGCAATGCTGCTGGAATAAAGGGAGACGAAACTTTCTATCAGACGATAAACGAAAATCGCTTTGGAACAGTTGAGCCTAACAAACTCCTTGGGTGTATGAAGATTCAGGAATTTCCAAAGCTACCTTTATTTTATTTTTCCTGAACAGATGACTTGGATTTTGTGTTTTTGCCTATCAAGAGCGTACTGCTTTGATCTATGCAAGACTAAATGCATCTCAGCCAGTACTCTGTAGTACTATTTATGCTTTTCACTTAAATCAGTATGATTAAACATTGGTGTTCCATACAGTACTCTGTAGATTCAATATTTATTGTCCAGGGTTCTTCTCTTAATACAATGCAGTTGACCAGCAGTTTAAGTTAGCCCATGGCTAGGAAGGAATAGTCAGTCTCTGGTACTTCAACCCTAAAGCCAAAACGTTGGATGTAAGAGAAGGGTTGATTTGTGGCTGACTTCGCTTGGCCTGTTCAAGTAACCAGCAATGCAGAAACTTATGAAAGACTTCAGAAGTCGGGTTTTGCTCATTCATCTCTTTATCTTTCACCCTTTTCTCTCTGTTTATTCTTAATTTTCCGCTCTTCCTTTTGTATGTTTCCCTACTATTCTACCTTCTACCAAAATTGACGTGTTTTGATTTCAAGGAATTATAGTGTTATCCATTAATAATTAATATCTTCCTAGTAATTATGAATTTATTGCTTTGAAGAGGTGTAACTAAGTATTGTTTAGCTGTCTATTTTGACGTTCAGTTTGAAAATAATTTTAATTTTTTCTGTAATATATAGGAGTTAATAGATGGCTGTTGTTCACGGAAATCTATTTATTGGACGAGAAATTTTCTCCCCAATGAAAATGCTATACCAGGGGTCTTAAGATAACTTCTCCGCTTCTGGCTAGGAAGCTGCTATTTTATTCGTTATTTTATTTTGTTTTTTCAGAATATTGGTATGTGGAGACCTCACGCTGCAGCTCTTGGGACAAGTCTTGGGCAATGACCCTCTCTAATTAAAAGAAAACTTGTTGTATTATTACATAATGATGTTCTTGTAGATGTGGTTGAAGTTATCGATTAATAAAAGTTTAAAGCTAGACTAGAAATGATTAATAACTCTCCAGCAAAAAAGCTTCAAAAGAACTTGAAGCTGTAAGGTATTGTACCTTACATACGTATGCATGATAAGCTTGATCCAAATACGATGAATACCAATGCTTCGGACGACTTCCTAATAAAGCTTGAATCACTTAAACAGGATACATATAAGATAATTTAGAGGATGCCACCATCTGTGTCAATGTACTCTATACAAAATATTAATTCCTAGGTTGGTGCTAACGAAAGTAAAACACTTGAAATTGCTTTAGCATCGTCATATCAATTACAACAGCGACATCACTATTTCTAGAAGTTCTTAGATCAAGTATTATCCAGGAACAGCAGAAAAAGAGGCATGGTTTTACGTAAGTGTTTGTTTTGAATAGATTATTTCCTTTACTTATTAGAGGTGACAAATATACGAAGTACAATGAAATGAATAAGAATATTTTGGGTCTGAATCTCTTCTGATGCCGTTACCCTGTAAACTCACACAGCCTATTTTATCGCTATTTGTCCTTACTTGTGGGAAAATGTAAAGGTACAGGAAGAGCCTTGACAGGAAACATAATTCATCGTAGAAAGTGAGGTTTGCTTTAGCTGCCGCAGATAGTCATAAACATCGTTTCCCGAAACCTAAGTAATCTTAGTTACAAACGGGTTTGAAATAATAACGACTTTTAGAAACCGCTATCATTAATAAATAGAATTATGAGATGTCAGAAATTTTAAGATTTACAATTACATTTTAGCAGATAGTTGCGGTATTAGTTAGGAGTAGCTGAATATAACGATAAACACCCTAGGAACAATTTGATATTTTAACAGAACGGAATTTCTCGTTGAAATTCACTGAGAATTGTAGAGTTCTTGTATTTTGCCATGTTTTTCATTTGGTGATTGATGCTCATGAATTATCAAAAGTCATAACATGAATGGAACATCGAATCAAGTTATTTTAGTCATGTGCACTTGATTTCATGGAAAGTTGCTTTCGATAGCTGAACCGGAATCCAAGAAAATGCTTAATTAAAAGTAATTAGTTACTCAGGGAAACTCGATCTAGAAATTAAGATTATGTTGTTAGCCAAGATTCATTTTGATTGATTATCTTGAACCTCCATTTGTACAAGACGGTAGATGTAATTTACTCACAGTGTATAAGGTTATCAAGGATAATTAGAATTAGAGAATGCTTTAATTAAAACAACCTCAATCATTGTGATTAATTTTGAAATAGCAATTAAACTTGAAAGACAGAGTAAGAATAGAGAATTATTATCAACAGGCAAAATGAAGATGACTGTTGGACTGTTATGTTTTACATAATAGAGGAGCACAATGTCGGTTGCGGGTATTATAGACATTTCGAAACAAAATGGTATCATTACACTTATAAAAATCCAACTTTCACTGCTAATCTCTCTCTTTTTCCATGAAACTATGCATGAAAGAAAACTGGACTGTGTAATTAATGGTAAATATTTTTCTTCGCAAAGTATACTTCCACATTCTAAAAAAACTTTAAGTTCAGATATTTGGTGAAAAATGTTGACAGCCCGACTATCGTACTGACATGAAGGCTATTATGTGTTTTTGTATGAATCTAATATGTAAATACTAACATGGTAAAAGAAAAGAAAATAAGAAAATTGCAAACAATCACATCCAAAGTTTACATTTTTAAAATTGGCTACTCTCTAATTTCAGTTATGTGGCATTATGACGTACATTTTCATTCTCTCTCTCTCTCTCTCTCTCTCTCTCTCTCTCTCTCTCTCTCTCTCTCCGTATGAACTGATAAGTGAATTGCAGCGATGCTAAAGGACAACCTATACTCAAAGCCTCAAACGAATTTCAAGAATCCTTCTCTCTCTCTCTCTCTCTCTCTCTCTCTCTCTCTCTCTCTCTCTCTCTCTCTCTCTCCTGATTACTTGCGTAAGCCAAATCAAGTGATGAAAATATTAACGATGGCAACGATCAGGCTTTTGTTTTGTTTTGCCTGGGAGTTTTTTTCATTCGCTAAAAGATAAAGACCAGAATAAGAATACAACTAAAAAAGTAGTCAAAACAATTAGGCATTCTTCGATCTATGTCTCTCTTTCACCCTTTCGTTTCCCCAAAGTAAAACCATAGAGAAAAGAAAGGAATAACCACCATTAAGAGAAAGTGAAATATTATGGTACCGACTACCATTAAGGACTTAAAGAGTCTCTCTCTCTCTCTCTCTCTCTCTCTCTCTCTCTCTCTCTCTCTTAAAAAAAGAGAAAGAAAACGAAAGCAAACGAAGAAGAATAAGAATCACCGCTACGGAAAATGGGTCAGGCTTTGTTTAACACGAAAAACTCCTAAGAGTTATGATTACTTTACGAGGTAATTAAGGAAATGTCTAAATTACTCGGCCTTTTGAATGGCTCATTTACATCCGGCTCAGATACGAAGGAGGCGAACTCACCACCGGATAATGGGGGTAATTATGATTCGAATGCCCCTCCCCCCAAAGTAGAGGAGAGTGGGGGGCGTGGTAAAAGGGGGCCGTTTGGGGGTAGACCTCACGTTGGGCAGTTGGATTTGTGGTGGGGGATGTGAGGAGTATTGGTACAACTACCATAACAGGGCGGTGATGGGTGTTGTAGTCCCCCACCTAGGCCACCGCCAGCCCACCCCATCCAAACCCCCCCAAACCCCACAACTACCACCTTCGGATATGTCTTGGAGATATGTGGATTTAGGTTATCAAAGAAGAAAAGAGGTAAGAGGAAGAGGCAATTTGCAGTTTTTCAAACAAAGTGGAAGAGTTGAAAGCAAGGCGGAAGATATCCAGAGACTTAGAGACATGAATAATTAGGAGGAGTTGAATGAAAGGACATCATAAATCGAAGGGAGAGAATAGGAGAGGAAGGATCCTGACTTCCGAGGCATTGGTCACAGGGGAAAAGACGGATATGTGTGAATGTGTGCGTGTATGTTCGTTGTTTGCGTGTACATGAAGGTGTTTGTGTATGTCTCACCGCCCTCAACCACCTCTGTTAGGTTCTAGCAGGAAGAATTAGCATTAAAGGTTTTCAGATGAGAACAGAAGAGAAATATTACCTTGCTGGTCATAAATACAACGTAGTTTGCAGAGCACTTTATTTTAAATTTTGAAAAATTCATATGCAACAATTTATTCTCCACTTGTTTTAATTTCTTCGCTTTAGTCATTAGGAAAGAAAGCTTCCACTCCGAGCATTTTTCCGCTTGATTTTTTTTTATGAACATTAAAGTGTTAAATCAGTAGCTCGGTCAGATCAAAATGTAACTGAAATAAGCCGTTTAATTCTCTTTTTTGTAACACTGGTCTTTAATACAAAAACGAAGGTTCAAGATATCGTCATATCCTATGTTGTACCTTAAAAACGACTCTAGAGGCTCTTGACATTACTTTAAAAAAGAAAAAAAAGTCTCTTCCCAAATAACACGCAAGATTTGAATAACATGGTATTTTTATCTTTAGTTCACAGTTCTCTCTCTCTCTCTCTCCGTAAAGTATATATATATATATATAAATATTATAAATATAATATATATCATTATATTATATAGGTAATATATATATATATATAATATATATATATATATATATATATTATATATACGTATATATAAAATATAATAAGATATATATATCTATATATATATATATATATATATATAATATAATATATATATATATATATAATATAGTTAATATTAATATATAATATATGGTATAATTATATATATAGATATATATATATATATATATATATATATATATATATTATATATATATATAGATATAATAATAAATAATATATAATATATATATATATATATATAATATGATATATCTATAGATACATATCTATATATCCTATATATAGTCTATATATCTATATATCTGCATATATCTATTTATCTCATCTATATATATATATATATATATATAATATATATATATATAATAACTAACATTATAATATTATATATTTATATAATATATTATAACATATATATATAGATATTA
>NC_061100.1:75436012-75471012 GCF_015104395.2 Macrobrachium nipponense | reverse complement strand
TATATATATATATATATATATATATATGTAATATATATATATAATATATATATATATGTATTATTTATATATATATATATGGATATATATATGAAACATATATGTATATATATATGATTTATAAAATATATATATATATAAATATATAATATATATATAAATTATAATATATTGACAGATATAATATATATAGAGATAATGTAATGTATACATATATTATATATAGATTAATATATATTTTTATATTTAATTATATATATATATATATAATATATATATATATATATATATAGAATAAATATATATATATATAATATATATATATATATAGATATATATATATATATCAGCGCCGCCTGCCTCTGTCTCCGGATACTATATAGATACATATATATATATACTATATAGTATATATATATGATATATATATATATAATATATATATAATATATATATATATACATAATATATATATATATATATATATATATGTATCATATATGATATATATATATATATATATATATATTTATATATATAATATATATATATTATAATATATATATATATATATATATATATATATATCAGCGCCGCCTTCCTCTGTCTCTGATATTATATATACTATATATATATATATATATATATATATATATATATATATATTATATATAGAATATAGCATATATATTATATATCTATATATATATATACATATATAATATATATGTATATATATATATATATATATATATATATATATATATATATATATATATATATATATTTATATATTTATTTGTGCGTGTGTGTTTGTGTAAATGTTTGGAAACCGTCTCAGTTTGCATATGGTGTAAGATATTCTGAAGGCTTTCATATTAAAGAATGTCTCTGACTTGTGCTTACATTATTTCTTTTCGCTAGTAAGCCATTTCCAAAAAGTCATAGGTTGCATTATTCAGAGCTAAAAAAGAAAGAAGTCACCTAAAAATGACCTAAATGTAATTTGCATTTACTACCCCATCGACCAATATTTTGTGTGCATCCTCGCGTGTCCAATATTTTAATAACTTTACGCTCTAACTTTTAAACTAATTCAAACTTGATGGCATGCGCTACACTATACTGAACCCAGCACTATCCGTCATGTCTCCCCTATCCTCTTGATCCTCTACCTACCCCATCCCGAGCCGTGAAGGACAAACAGGTTTGTAGGAGGAGGGTGGATGTGTCATGTCTCCCCTACCCTTCTGATCCGTACCTACCCTGCTCTCACCCAGCCCACCCAGGGCGGACAAACAAGAAATATCAACTCGGATTTAATTACCATAGAATTATATGGAAGTTTTCCTGGTTTCACTTCTTCCACTTCTCGGTAATGCCAAATTACTCCTCTCCTTCACCAGCCCAGGAGCCACACTGTCTTTTCATCTCTTAACATGGCAATGACTCGTCAAAACACTCCGAGGATTTAAGCCATCTTGTTCAATTTTCCTAACCTTTTCAACGCGTGTTTGTCTTACTCTCCCATTTCTCATTCTTTCACGTTTTCTTGCCAAACGTACGCCTGATATATGATTCATTGCAATGGCATTGACTTTTTCCTTTCCTTTTGTATTCAATATGTGTGTGTGTGTGTGTGTGTGTGTATAAAGACAAGGAAAGCCAGCCGTCATAGAATCTGTTCATTATGATTACTATATGATTATGTTTTACATATTTCAATGAGCTGATTGTGATCCCATTGGAAGGTAAGGTTTTACAAATTTCACTTTACTGGGATGTTCATAAGTTTTAGCATTCTTTGCCTTTTCTTTTCTTATCATTGTCATCACAAGATAAAATTAAAATGATGCGACTGGGTATCAAAAGTTCCATCCATTTTATTTTCATTTTTTTAACACACTCTCCAAGTTGATTTATGTTTTTGTACTTTGTTTACGCGCGTTGGGTCGTACTGGCGATTGTTACTACACGGTAATTTATGGTAGCGCTCCATAATCATCTTTGTAACGATAATTCTCATAGCAACCGATAATTCCCTGCTTTATTTTCCACAAAGCGCCAGCTGTTTGCTAGAAAATAACAACTCAAGCGCTAAAAGGTCACCAATTGCCACGAAACCTTTGCTTTCTACAATCATTAGCGAATAGCTTCATTCAGCAATATGTATTTTTTCCTGTCATGTTGTTCGGATTTCGAAATGACGTGGGAATGCGGCGCAAGATGAATTTAGGTCTCATTTCCGTTCTGCTGGTGTTTGAAGCCGAAGTTTTGACGGGTCGTAAGACACGTCGCTTTCGGCGGTCGATTTCACTTCTGCAGGCGAGGTAGTATTCCTTAATTCGATTTTAGTATTTATTGAAGTACTTTTTGATGGAGCTAAATTATTATTGTAGAGATGAATGGTCTTCGGATGCAGGCAAAGAAGCTTTCTGATGTAGCTTCCTGGTACTCTGCGGAACTAAATTCCTTAAAAGACATCCTCACTTAACACCTTTGCAAAGTGGACTGTTCTTAAACTAGGTCTAGGTATTTAATGGAATAATGGAGAATAAAGAGAAATTGTGAATAGGAAGGGATTAAGGGAATAAGAGGATATATAGAAATAAAGTAAGATATAGATAACATATACGCCAATGCCCGGATTTATCTCAAAATAACCCAGTCTCACTCGTTCACAGCAACATCAACCATACACCTTCCACAAAAATATTGATATAACAAAAATAGAGGATTAATGTATTACGTAAAAAAAGAACTGAAGATGATTTAGCACTTCTGCATTTGACTAAGTAAATAAGAGGAAAATACGAGTTCAAGATTTAATTGTGCATATTACAAAATAAAATACCATGACTTTGGCTTATGGGTCATAAGTTATGTTTAAAAATTGTGGCATGCATTTAATTTATTTTTCAAGTTTTCAGAGAAAAACCATAAATATAAAAAATGTCCGGACAGGCCATCAACCTAAGAGCTTCTAGTGGCCACCTTGACAAAGTTATTTTTTACCCCAACCAAAAAAAAAGGTGGGGGGGGGGGGGCGGGGGGGGGGGGAGGGGGGGGGGGGGAGGGGGGCTTTCAATAGCCACTTAACAAAGGCTCTTGTTGGTCACCACTACAGCAAAGGTTGTAGGTAGTTATTGAAGAATAAGTCGAATAGCAGTTATGAAAGCAATGAAATTCAGTAACCATTAAAAGCACCTCTAAGGACTTTCAAAGCAAAATCAGTTGGTTTTAATAAAAGTATTTAGTAGTCATCTAAACGAAAGCATTTAATGGTCGTCAAAATAAAAGCTGTTAGTTGACAGCTCAACTAACTGAGGATTTTCCTTGTCTTTCTTAGAGAGATTTGCTTTTTAGCCTAATGATTATTTTCTTTTTTCTTATTAACCTCACTATTACAGGAAATTTGTTCCTTGTTGAAATTTAAACAACATCTCCTTATATCATTATATTCCATTGCGTCGAACAGTGGTTTCTGGGATATAATTATCATTATAAAAATTTCGAAACTTATCTTTCATGAAACATTTTATTCAGAGACATTGAAGCTCAACTAGTAGTCTGTTTTTATATATAAATATTTTCCTTGTTAATTTTACTTTGTACAATGACTGCCCGTGATAAAAATCACACGTGAGGGCGTGAGTGATGTAAATGTAGGAGTAGATTAATTCACGTGCATTTCAACATACCTTAAAAAAGAGGCAAAGTCATGACATATTTGAATAAATGAAGCAACATTGCTGCACATAGATTCTATGCTTATAACTGAGTTAAATTCAGTGGATACTAATTCAGCATCCACATCAGAAAAACAATTTATATTTTGTTAAGCCTTATATGGAATTTTTGTTTATAATAGCTTGTGCTACTTCTCGCTAATGATACTTTACTGGGATCACATTTCATATAGAGACACTAAGCTGAAGTAGACAAGTTTTGGGGGTCATGAGACTTGATAAACTAACAATATGACAAATTGTTTTCATCATAGTGGAAAGTAATGACAGCCACGAAATATCAGCGCTGCTTGTCGTTCCAAACAGTAAGGTAGTTTTGTGTGAGATTGATGTTTGGATGCCTGACCATTTTTGAGAACGAAAAGCAACTGATTTATATTCGAGTTACTTTCAGCTAACTAGGAAGATGGGGGAATGTATCAGCTTTTGCTGCTTCTCCCTGCAGGGATAACAAGGCGATTCGACCCCCAGCTTATGCGGGACCATGCCAAAATCTAGGGTCAAATAAAACATCGTTTCGCCAAGGAAAATTAAAATAAATACACTATATTTCATTAGAAATATTTGTTCTGTATTGTTTAACATGGACATTATTTATTTTTTTACATTTTCATTCTAAGAAACAAATTACAAATGTCCTATCATAGAATTCCTGTATCTTTAACTCAACGCAAAATACCTTTTTCATAACTTCTTTAGGCTCTGCCATAGACCTTTCCTAGCCCCCACAACAAGAAAAAAAAAACAGCAAGATCTACAACAACAACAACAAAGTAGTTTGTAGGCTTACTCCCCCAGCAAGCGGAAACTGATAACATGAAGACTTTGTTTTTAAATATGGATACATGTGATTTTAGGTGTGCTGTTTACTTTTCATAAATATCTTTTTCTCTCCCAGACTTTCTGTTTTCTGAGAGTTTTATTCATTTCTGTATATCGGTCAAACGACTATTCGTAGTCACATTTGCTACAAATTGTCTACTGTACACATTATATGAAGGATTTAAATTATTCGTCTCTACATAGAGAGATATGCCATATGCATTTAAATTTCTCTCTCTCTCTCTCTCTCTCTCTCTCTCTCTCTCTCTCTCTTTCTTCATCAATTTCTTATTTAGTTAATTCTCCTTGCATGTTACGGCTGTTTCCTTATTTCTTCAATGTCTACCTTTTCGATTAATATATTTGCTTTTTGTTTCCAATTTATGATTGTTTTCATATCTTCCTTTGGTTATCATCGCTTATATACTGTGTTTATTTCCTTACTCGTTAAGATAATTTTGCCTATAAGGAATTTTCATCTTGGATAAATTAAAATCTATGTATCCTTCTCCCTACATCTATAGAATTTCACATTTATATTTCGTTTTCATTTCATTTTTAACTATTGAAAGAATATTTTTTTCTCGTGATTAGTGTCTCACTTCCTTATTTATCACAGTAGGTTAGTCTGTAAATGAACAGCTGTTTGCTGGGAAAATATTTTTGTGTGTCTGATTTATTTATTTTTCCTGTTGTTTCCTTCTTCTTGTGTCTTTCTCGACGGCGCCTACGACAGTTGTAATTTCGAATAAATTAATCGATCAATCAAAAATTATTTTCTGAAGGTGATTTTTGATGACTCCTTCAAACTCGCGTAAATAAATATTTGTTCCTGGAGAGACTAATTAACAATTCATCGAAAAAATGACAATATACTATGAAGTCGTAACATTAATCATTGAAGTCATCAATCAACTTCTGACTATTTGTAAACGGAGCTTATTAATCAAGATTTATTTTTAACTTGGATAAGAAAAAAATCCTTCCCCATGACCTACTCTGTGAGTAGAATGGAATATATCTAACGACTTTTCTTTTAATAAATGAAGGCGGTTCCCTAATGCGTAATTTCTAAAGAGGATCTACTCATCCATTGTTAAATCTCTTCAACATGATTACTCGCTCCTCTGAGAGAAAAAAAAAGTAAATTAAAGGAATTATCCAGAGACTAAAATTCCTATTTTTTCTTTACTCTTGGCGTAGCTGAAAAGGAACAAATGGAAAGGGAGATAAGAACGAAAAATATAGAGTCTAAAATAAGAAACGCAAGAATGATGTTCCTCCGGGTGATTAGAAGAGGTCCAATACAAGAGAACAATGTCAAGCGTAATTGTGGGACCATAAAACAGTCGTAAACTAATAAAATGTACAGCAATATTCACAATGAACAATGCCAGGAATGAAAGGCCCGTGCTTAGCCTTTCTCTCGCTCTCATTAGCGGAAAGCTCCTTGTAATTGTCTGCCGGATTTTTTTCTTATTCTGGAAACTTAATGATGGTTGCGGCCAGAATAACGTAGGTGAAGAAAACGGGTTGGAACAAACGAAAACGGGAATTGCCCCTTGTGCCATCTTTTTCTATTAATTAAATTAAACATTATTATTATTATTATTATTATTATTATTATTATTATTATTATTATTATTATTATTCTGATATGATTTTAGCCATTGGATGCTGCTGCTCTTGTTGTAGCAAGACGAAATAAAGCTGCCTACGAGATGGACAGGAGTAAGCGGTGGACAAAGGGAAACTGAAGTACAGAGGTGGAGACAAGGGATAAACCCGTTTGCACTTCCTTCTTACGTACTTCTTCCAATACATTGATAATGTATGTTCTTCGTATAACTGGGTGTAAAGGGTTTGGTATTGTTAGATGAGACAGAGAGAAATTCATTTTTAATGGTCTTTACTAAAAGATTCAATGTAAGCTTTCACATTTCTGTTCTCCTTCTTCTTCTTTGGTATCCACTATGGTTTTTAGTGTTTTTTTTTCTTTTATTGAAAGCCTTTTTTCTATTCATTTAGGAATGATATGTGTTTACTTTCTCTCAAGGATTAGTGCATCTTATTTTCTCCAGTTATAAAATAAGGGCTTGTTGACTAAAGAGATAAGTATAATTCCATAGTATTTTATTTCTATCACAGATGAATTTCATTTCATCAAATCTAGATTAAAAATAGAATATAGGTTTCTATTGAGTGGAAATATCATAGACTAAAAGTATTAAAATATCGAATAATTTACGCAAGACTAAAATTACATTTTCCTTCCTTATAAGAGAGAAAAGTATTCCTATTTACTTAAGATTCCGTAGGTATTTCATTTCAATAAAAACCTGCTTTATATTTTAATCAACTCAAGATTAAAGTATTCATATATACTTAAGACTCAGTAGGTATTTCATTTTAATAAAAGCCTGCCTTATATTTTAATCAACTCAAGATTAAAGACGCACGTGTATAATTTTTATTTCTTCATTTTAATCGTGACTAAAATCACATTTTCATTCGATGAACAACGTTGTTTTGAAGTATTCATTCGGTTAATGGTTTCGTGTTAGCAACATTCTGCGCGTAGCATAGTAAGTAACTTCATGAAAGAAACTTAAGATAACAACATAAAATTATACTTTCCAAGTTATTCTTAAGTCGTGGCTTATTCTAAAGAACGTCTGCTGGAACATAGCTCCTTTTTCTTCACATTATTTGTGCGAGCTCTAATCTTGTCTTTATTTCTTTTTTCTTTTCTTTTTTTTTGACGGTTGGGGGAGACAAGGCGTTCACCTAAGCTCCACCTGTAATCAAGGGGAGATTACCTTTTCCTCACCTCTGTGTCGTGTGACCTAAATGCGTCGCCATCAAGGACCCGGGTTAGTGTTCTCTTCCTGTCACCAGTTGGTCACGACCATAAACTTTGAGTCACCGAAGTCCTTAGGACCCTCGTCCGCTGTCAAAAATAGATACACGAGTTTTCACGAGTTTTTACGGATCGTGTGCCTATTGGCTGCTCGTCCAGGCCGTTCATAATAGCTTAATTGCATAACGTACTATCAGCTCTATAAAAAAAATAGTCATTACCGCGTGAGAAGTCAGTGATAATTGCAAGCTCATTATATTGCACAGTCACACTGGTTTTGCTATGCCTGTGAAATATAAGCTCGTTTATTACCGAGATTGGATTAAAGGAAAAATGTTCACACAGGCACTGGATACGGTGAATAAATATTGCCAAACTATATGAATACGGAGTGGAAACCTTGTACTGGAATTTAGATATAAGACATAGGTTTACTACTTTGGTAATAATCTCAAGCCTTTGTTTTGAAATAGTAGTTTTCGCAATTTTTAAACGTATGCTCGTTTAACCTTGTAATTGTCAAGAGGAGGGTACCTAACCTTTGAAATTTTCTTGCTTACAGAAATAATTAGCTTTAAGAGCAACAAGCTTCATACAAAAGAGCAGCCTTGCATTATATTAAGTTCCTATCTCTTCTTTTTGCTTGATGAAAATGACAACCCAAAAAGTATTAATATCCAAAAATATGTAGTATAATCTACCTTTTTATTTACAAAATGTTTCAAGAATTGGCTAGTTAAATATGAAAAACACTTGAATTGTAACTTTCATGCAGCGTCTATTATTTTTACCGAATCTCCATTCCCAAAATGGTGCATACTATGTAAGTTGAGATAGAGTAAGACACTATTTAAAACTTCCCAATGACAAACGCTTGAGAGCTGCATGATAAATATCCTTACACTTGCCAAGGGCCGCTATGAATTAGGTTATACATTTATAAATGTCTACAATAGGTAAGAGTACCTATTCTAGACATTTATAAATGTTCAATCCCTTCCTGCGTTACTGTTAAGAAAATCACTCAAATCGTAACGTAGAGAGCATGCACTATTCTTTGCACTATTGGCTTCTAATTTAACAAATCCATTGCTGTTGCAAATCTAGTTTCAATTAGCACTAAAAAACCAGAGTTATTCATGATATAATTGTTATTTGTTATACAGGTTTTACTAAGTAATGGAGTAAACAGAATCTTTCATAATTCATTTTGTGAAATCAGCTGGTTGCTCATCCCGTCAATCTCGACCTAGAAAAAAAAAATAGAATAACAAATAAGAATCAATTTCATTGTAAAGAGATCGTTAGGAAACTAAACCAATTTCCTGGCATTTAAAAGTCATGCTCAGATCCAAAAAATTTAATTTTTCTTGTCTTTATTCATCCGAGCTTAAGACAAAATTACTGAATAAATTCGCCGAACCAATCATGAACGTTTACGAACTTGTGACAATCAAGTGACCCCTAAATAGGAGTCACTGCCATTTACGATCTGGAATGGACAATCCATCACCAGACCCAGCGGATGTTCGTGACCCGTCCTCCTCTGGAACGGCGTCAGCCAGTCTCTGGAATAGATATTCGAGCCTGCAATCAACGGTTGATGTTATCGTTTAATCACGGGCTTGTGGATCAGATAATCCTCATTACGTGTATTAATAGATAATATAAGCACAGGTAATGAGATGCTTTCGAAAGAGTTTGGGTGCAATCCATCACAGAGGAATTTTCATACGTCATTAAGTACAGGCCTGGAGGGAGAGCAGGCGTCGCTGAAAGGAAATTGGTACTGCGTTCATTCCAGCTGAGAAATAATGTAAACAAATTAAATAGAATAGAAACGGTAAATATCACTTAACATTATGGAAACAAAATAAAACACTGTAAAAATCCATATAACAACGCGTCCAACATACTTCAGTGGCCGAATTCTCATCATATGTGAAGGTGCATGGTTGTCCATTTAGACTGTGCCTTGTTCAGTAATGCACCTCTTGGCTCCCGTTTGCTAGGTCTGTTGATCCCTTCCGTCCTACCGCCCGCTAGTCCTATAAGTTAGGTACCAGCGCGTGCAATATTTAAGGAAAAGGAAATGGTGCTAGAAACCACAATCAAGGCTGTTTATCTCTGGTCATGCTCACCAACAGAAAAAGAACCTTATGGATATATATATGAGCAATGAGAGAGAGAAAGGGGTCACAGGAAAGAATTACAAAAATGAAAGTGTACCAAATGTTGTGTTCTTTCAAGACATTTTTATAGGTACAATGCTGTGGCCACCGCTGTTTGTATATATATATATATATATATATATATATATATAATATATATATATATATATATATATATATAGTATGTATGTATAGTATATATATATATATATATATATATATATATATATATATATATATATATATATATATATATATATATATATGCTTTTAACATCCGCTGGATATAAAGAAGCCATTCAATACTTTTCCAGTGCAATTCTCTCTCTCTCTCTCTCTCTCTCTCTCTCTCTCTCTCTCATACCGATAACGTGGGCGATCATATTCACTTTCATATTTTCCATTTTCTTACGGCGCTTTTACCTGTAAATAGTGGATATATCTTACTTCATCTTTGTCATTCCATCCAACATTTATATCTCTTCTCTTTTCAGTTATACTTCGGATTACACTTTTTATTTTAGCTTTTTTTCTTTTCATCCCCGTCGACTCTCATTCCAATATTCTCGATTTCTTAAATGATCATTTTTTTATCTTATTTACTTTTCATCTCCTTTCTTTTTCCTTCTGTTACATTTTTCATATCATCTTGTATTTTGTCCTACTAATGATCTTCATTTTTGTTATTAATTTTTTTTCTAATTCATGAGAGTTGCCTTTCCTTTTCCTCTCCAATATTTTTCATCTTATACCCTCCATATTTTTCTCTCCTGTTCCCAATAGGATTTTTTAATGTTTTCCCTTCTTCCCTATCATGACCAGATCCTTTCCTTTCCTATCTATAATTCACCTACTTTTATTCCCCTCCCAGTCCCTTCCATACAATCCCACCCCCATCCCAAATCCACAAACCCCTCGTCACTATCCCCCACCTCTCGTTCTCAGACTCCTTTCCCTAAGGCCTCAGAATGACGAGCCACTGATTATCTTAATTCGGATCAGAGAGTATCTCGGCGGGGGAGCCATGGACGCTGAGAGCCACGGAGAAGGCGAGAAAATATTACATTGAGACGTGCGTGGAGACGGTAGAAAGGAACCACTATTAGGAGAGAGAGAGAGAGAGAGAGAGAGAGAGAGAGAGAGAGAGAGAAAAGCAAAGCAAAGGAAAGGAGAATTTAAGTCATTTGTTCTACAAAGACCTGTTCATTGATATATTGTTATTGATGTGAATGAAACTAAATACTCTGCATATGAGAGAGAGAGAGAGAGAGAGAGAGAGAGAGAGAGAGAGAGAGAGAGAGAGAACATAAGCAAATAAGAATTTAGTCACTTGTTCTACTTGTATCTATACTGGCTAATATTGATGATTAAGAAACTAAATATATTGCAATTAAGAGAGAGAGAGAGAGAGAGAGAGAGAGAGAGAGAGAGAGAGAGAGAGAGAGAGAGAGAGAGAGATTATTAATCTCAGGAATTCGCAGGATCACAACGGCAGTATTTTACATAAACTGATAGATCTGCTCTTCGAAAGAAGGTTCAGTTCAGTAACAATTCAAGAGGATGTAAGTTGAACTGTTTGATGTTATTTTTTGGAGATGAGATTATTTTCATCTACCTGTCTTTACAGTAATTAACCTAAAATTTACATTCGGATAACATTGATTATTATCATGGTGTGACCTCTCCGAATGTACCTTAGTTCAAATATCCCGAATGCAGTTTTCGAATCGTGAAATCTCTTGTCATATCTACAAATGCTTTGAATCAAAGAGAATGAGTAAAAGCAGCCGCTTGATTCAAACCCTTTCTTGGAGTTCAGGTGAGTAGGTACAGAATTAGCAACGGAACCCCTGCTGCTCTTGTAACGTAAATGGAAACTCTTCCAAATGGCACGATTAAGCGTATCTGAGCATCTTTCATATTATATGTCATTGCTCGTTTACTTTTCTACGGGTGAGAAAAAGCCTTGCACGTAATCTGTTAATTCATTTTTGGTGCTGTCAGTGAAAAAGCATGTTTTTTCTAACTTTAAATATATTATGATAACTCTGTTGTTGCCTAGAGAAAGGAAAATCCACCTGAAGCATAAAGATTTAAACAGTCATACAAAAAAATTATATATATCTTAGAATAGTAGAAAAGTTTGTCACCGAAATTGTTTTTAAAATGTATGAGGAGGATAATTTACAGGAAAATCATATCATAAGTCATAAAGTAAATGAGACCATTTATTATAGTTTTTAAAACAACTGAATCCTTGAGAAAATAAGATTCTCTTGAAGCCTTAGAATTGCGTTAATTTGGTTTCTGATGAACATAATTAAGGATATAATTATAGACACCTACAAAATACCACACAATCATCAAATATCGTTATATAAGCAACGTGAACCTGGTTCACATCAGTTAAACATTTGTAATTAGAAGGGATAGCAGTGAAGATATGAAACGAATAATGATAAAAAGAGAGTTCAGTTTTGTCCCAGAGAGAGAGAGAGAGAGAGAGAGAAGAGAGAGAGAGTAGACTTACAAGGTCAGGAGAACAGGCAAATGATAATGAATCTGCAAGTCACATCACGACTTGTCAGGTGCCATTTATATCTGCAATGGGTTATTAATTCAGCACTTCCTGGTGAGAAAACGAATTCCTTTGAAAACAAATTACACTCAGGTATTGATGCTAGAGAAGCCACCCACTGGCACACATTTCATGTACAGCCGATATGAATGCCAACCTGAGTCCCGATATCAGTCCCTAGCGAAGAACAGTGCTTCAGGCTTGTTTGTTAAAGAACAAATCTATGTTGCTTCTGTTAACTTTCTGCAGTGAATATGTATTTGGTAATTGGTCGGCTGTGGTGGTTTGTAGCCAGGATGTACGCATTAGGCATTAAGCTACAAATGTCCCTTAATTTCTAATTCGCTCTGCTCGGAATTAATATATTTTTATATATATGAACCGAAGGGGAGTTTTTTAGTCGATAAGAAATTCGTCGACTCATGAGCGCTTCACTGTACGTCCTGAATTCTTGGTTCTGTGTTCACGCCCATGAGCAGACGGATTTCTTATCGACTAAAAAATTCCCTTTAGGTTCACATATATGAAAATATGTTAATTCCGAGGTAGAGTAAATTAGGTATTAAAGGACATTTGTAGATTTATATATATATATATATATATATATATATATATATATATATATATATATATATATATATATATATATATATATAGGTTTAAGCCCCTTCCCCTCTTAGGGTGTAACGCCAACAAAAAGCAAGGAGCCAATAATAAAAGTAAATGGCACTGCTAAACTGCCTCCAAGACTCCTTCTCTACAGTCTTGGAGGTTGTTGAGCACTGCCATATATTTTTACTAGCTGACCAACCCAGCGCGACCCGGGGTAACTCTGAATGGCAACTGATAAATTTCTCTCTCTCTCTCTCTCTCCAACCTTCTCTGTTTCTTACCTTCTTTCTTCTCCCTAAAACCCACTCTACTCTCCCTCTCACTCTTTCTCTGTCACACCCTGCCTAGCCCCGACCCCCATTGGTGCCATTGATGTCTTAAACCCCACAGTAATCGATAGTAAGTCATGTTTGGTATGCATATAAAAAATCGAAAGTCATATTATTTACTACATATACCAGAAATTAGGTATGATAAATTTGTAACGTTATTCAGTATACAGACTGAACCAGCTCCGCTTTGGGAAAGGTGCCCCGACCCCTCCGGCACCTTTGGTGCCTTTTGTTACTTTAAACCCCATTATAAACCATCTTAGGGGTCCCCACAATAACCCTGCCAAGTTTCATGCCCATCAGACCAGCCGTTTGGCCGTGATTGAATGACAGACGGATGGGCAGACATAATGCCCATTATAATAAGATTATCACTCTTTTCTTTTTGTTGGTGTTAAACCCTATGAGGGGAAAGGGCTTATTCTATATATATATATATATATATATATATATATATATATATATATATGTGTTATATATGTATACTCCATGTATTATATATATATATACTATATATATATATATATATATAATATATAGATCTAGTATAAACCTATATAGATTGATAGTTTAAAGGTCTTTCTCTCATTCTGCCCTTAAACTCTGATTATATGCACTCTTCACCAATTTCCCATCCTTGATATTCTCCTAGAGGCCAAAGGGTCTTAAGAACTCTCTGCACTTGTCTTCTAGAAAACTTTTGCACTCACTAACCTCCTATCCTTACTTCTCATTTCAGTGGAAAACCTTTCCTCTAGTCCTGTTCTTATTATCATTTATTCCTAAATGTCGATGCGGGCGTTGCATTATGGTTGATGGGTCTTTTCTCTTCAGAGTATCAGAAATCACTTTTAAACTAGGGTAATCAGCCTTAAAAAGATATCAATCTCGCTGCTCTGTTACTAGGGAAAATAAGGTGTTTTACGCAGTACTATGTGGTATGCTTAAATTTGGGTAAATACAGATCATGTAGATGTATGTAAGAGGACAATGTAAAAGAGAATGGTCAGCTTCAATGAAATTAATTTATGAATTTAAACAACACGTACTTTGAGGTAAAAATAAGTTATACACAGTAATATAATGTTAGGGAAAGGATAATAATAAAATAATAATAATAATAATAATAATAATAATAATAATAATAATAATAATAATAATAATAATAATAATAAATGAAAGCAGAATGCAGAGAAAGCAGTCAAAGTTGCTGCAACATCTATTTTGAAGCTTGCCGAAGTGAAGTTTAGAAGAGAGGTAGTTTTGAATGATCCAAGTATGGGAAAAAAAGTTATCATTTTGAGAATGCATGTGGAAGGTCCCGTTGAGAATACAAAGCACACATTTAAAATGGTGAATAAAAGTTGATGACATGTGAAATGGCGGATCATGGAGGTAACAGCATTACTGAGTGTAATACGCAAGGTAAGACCGTGTGAGGAAAAATAATCAAAGTTTCCTGTGTAAATATTACTTTTTGATGGAATTAGTAGATATAAAAAGGATTGCTAGAAGAAAAGCTGCAAAGTTATATTAAATAGGGGGTGTGTTGACGACGTGTCAGTTGAGAAATAGCGGTGGAAAAAATATATATTTAGAAAAAAAAAATGCTTATGTAAAAAAAAAACACGGTTCTGAAGATGTTTAATTAAAATAGATTGTAATTATTAGAGATCAGGTGAAAAGATAGTTTTTATTTGAATATGTGCGACTGGCTAAGATTCAAAGAAGTTGCCAGTCCAGGCTGTCTTACATTTGCAGAGCAGATTGATCATATTTTGTTTTAATGAAAGCAATTGAAAGGCTAGCAACTGTAAGTGTAACTTCGGTAAGAAAAGAAGATATGAATATAACGGTATCTGCAGATGATACTGTGTTAGCTTTCAGTAGTGAAAGGAAACAATAGAAACAGATGAAAGATGGTGAAAATGTATGGCACAGGAAAAGTTTAAGGGAACTGTGAGCATAAAACTATGAAGATACATGAGTGGAACAAAAATGAAATAATGAATAGTTGTTTTAGGCAGTAGATGAATGAAGTGGTTGATGAGCAGATAATTGTAGGGCTAGAAAAGATGTGAATCACTGAGTGTGATGAGTAAGAAAGGTAGCAGGGTGTAAGGAAAAGTTTTGTGAGATAAAAGAGTGTACATGAAAGAAATATACAGTGACAAGTTTTGGTGCTTAAGTCAAATAAAGCCAAAATTGTGGAAACAGTGAAAGTGATGTGCATTTGTAATACATACACAGTAAGAAATCTTGGTATCCTAATAAATTCAACAAAGTGTGCTCAAAACTGACATGAAAAGAGAATTGGATCAGATCTTAGGATGGTTTGGTCTCATGGAGAAAATGTCGACAAGACGTAGGTAAAAAGTCCATAATTCAGGATTCTATGCAAATAAGGAGAGTCGTTCGATAATGCGGATGAGACTCGAAATTTGAGGGCAATGACCCACAGAAAATGGAACAATATTAGTCAATTACAGGAAATGGGGTTTAGTGTTATGAGGAGAGGGATTCGACTTGATGCAGATTAACCTTCTTTAAAGATACATAAAGCAGTTAGTACCTTTACTGTTTCTGTACAGAGGGCTCATTACTGATTCAATAAATAAAAAAAGTGAAAATAGTAAATACCACTTTCTTGTTTTCCTGTCAACACTCTTCTCGCCTGGCAAACACACAAACTCACAGACATATACACTCATAATTATTTCATATTTCTTGCACTTGGATCCAAAGGCTTTGTAATGACAAGCATATCCAAAAAGCGAGAAGAATTCGAGAAGTTAAGAGGGCATTGTGGCTATTACAATTACATATGTATCTGGTAAAAGTGACCATTAGATTCTATATACTTCAGCCTAAAAGCCAATAAAAACGATTGGCTTCTTACCTACGATGGGTCTATTCTATTTATAATTAATGTTTCTGAATTCGGCAGGTAGTATATATATATATATATATATATATATATATATATATATATATATATATATATATATATATATGTGTGTGTGTGTGTGTGTGTGTGTGTGTGTGTGTGTGTGTGTGTGTGTGTGTATACGAGCGGCAATAGACTTTTATCCTTCTCGGGTAAGTTCACCTCGATGTGATTATGGGACGTGGTTTTTTTTCCCGCTACTGGACATCATTATTACTTCGTATATCTTGCACTTGGATCCAAAGGCTTTATAGTAACAAACGTATCCAAAAATCGCAAAGAATTCCAGAAGTTAAGAGGGCATTGAGGCTAATACAATTACATTTGTATTTGGGTGGTCAAGTCGATAACATTACTGAAGTCCTGATTATTCCTCATCTCGCTGGGCAACTGGTTCGAACCCACGCGAGGACAAAATTATTATTAGCTAAAAAATTCCCCTTTGGTTAACTTATATGGAAATATATCAATTCCGAGGTAGAGCGAATTGGCTATTAAAGGACATTTGTAACTTAATGCTTGTATATGAATCACCGTGATGTGATAAAAATTCATACACACACACACACACACACATATATATATATATATATATATATATATATATATATTATATATATATATATATATATATATACTGTATATATATATATATATATATATATATATATATATGTGCGTGTGTATGTGTGTGTGTGTACGTGAGCGTATGTGTTTATATGTGTGTATGGGCTGTTTATACATACACCTGATCTGTTTTATTATATACATTTTCGCCTATCTACAATACATAAATTAACCAAATCTCTCCATCAAATGCTCTTGTACTGCAATTAAGTGTCTGATATAATGTGCACCCTTCACACCATAAACCATTTTTAGTTGATGTTTTACCTTTGTTTCTTTCTTTTCTTTCTGTATCACCTATGTGAAAAAAACGGAGAGCCTCCCTTCCCCCCCCCCCCCCCCCCAAACCCCCTCCGGGTTTCAGCTTTCAATCCACCGTGCTTTCCATCCCTAATATCTCAAGGGACGCACCTCACCTCTCTTTAATTAGCATAACTATGGTCTCCTTCCTTCTCTGATCTCTTCTCCTGCCTTCCAGGTCTTGGTGTCTTGGGACCTGGGTAGGTAACACGTCTTTATTTATCTTTCTTTATTTTTAGTCCTGTTTTATGATTGTTATTTTCTTATTAATTAACGGTTTAGCATTTCATGCGATTTTCTGCTGGTAACATTTTTTCATCTTTTTTTCAGCTCAGTGTATTTTTTCTTTCGCGAGATGTCTTTTATGTTAGTGAAAATAAGTGCATTTTCTTCTGTTTCTTGTTACTTCAGCTGTCGTTTTTACTATTCACAATAATGAGGTTTATATATTTTCGCTATATTACAAGTCCTTCACGTGATTTATTGTAATTGTTATTACTATCCTTATTATTTTTCCTTTAATTTTTTTCATTCTCGTAGTTGCATGGCATTTTGTTATTTCTTTTATTTATATATATGCTACTAAATTTATGCTATTCAATTCCATTATCTACGATCTGAATTTTTCTTCTTATCACTTTCAAGATTTCGGGTCTTATTCCAGTAAAAAAAAAAAATATGGTGTTATTTCACCTGTTTTTCAATTTGCATCTTTTATTTCATAGTCTAATGCCGCCATTTTCTTCAAATCTTTTTACACATAGTTGTAATTATTGTGAATTTTTATGCGAATTTTATTAAGAGTATAATGCCTCTCTCTGAAGTTATTTTTAATTAGTTTATTTTAATTCTTTTTCTGCTGATTCAACTTACGCCGAGTTCAATAAAAAACAATAGAAGAAACGGCACCAACAGAATCTTTTTCAAGAACTCAAAAAATTTCAATCAAGAACAAAAATGAAGAGAGAACTAAGCAAAAATGAACCAAAATAATTATAACACAAATAGAGCCAGTGAAGCCAGAGAAATTAAAGAAACCAGATTAGAAGTAATAAGGCGTCTCATGAACACAACCTGCATTTCCCTTCATGTGGAGATTACTTGCATAATTATATTAGGATTTTTTCGAAGTTAAGGAGGTTGAGTGCTCTTAAATAATATGCATTTCCATACGTAAACAGTAGTGCCTTCGAGGACATTACTATTGTAAATATTACCTCTTCCACTCTGAAGCTTCATCAAGATAAATATACTGATGCCATAACCAAGTGTGTAAAATCCTAAAACACAAAAAAAAAAATGTGATAGTCTCTCTCTCTCTCTCTCTCTCTCTCTCTCTCTCTCTCTCTCTCTCTCTCTCTCTCTCTCTGTTACTTCTCTCGCTGCTTTCATTTTTTTATCTCTGCAGGTATTAAATCCGTCTTTCAGCTGATAGTAAAAAGGTAATGAAAATACCGTTGCAATGAATATCTGTTTCTATCTCTCTGAATTAAACCAACTTAACCTCTTTTTCTCTCTCACGAACATGAACATATATCAAAACATAATATGAATTGTAACTATCAGATTTGTTTATGTATTGAATTTTTTCCTTATTTATAAGCAAGTCTCTCTCTCTCTCTCTCTCTCTCTCTCTCTCTCTCTCTCTATATATATATATATATATATATATATATATATATATATATATATATATATATATATATATATATATATATATATATATATATATATATATATATATATATATATATATATATATATATATATATATATATATATATATATATATATATATATATATATATATATATATATATATACAAATAAGCGAATAAATGTGAAATGAAAAACATAATAAAATTTGGCAGTGTAGTAAATACTATACATGAATGATCGAAGTTGTTACTATTATTATTATTATTATTATGTTGCTTAGAATGTGTTCACACATTTGAATGCTCTTAGATGAAAACATAGAGAGACAAATGTTATGGAAGGTAATTATTTGTTGCTGCCGTGTGTTCTCACCTCTTGAATATTCCATATCCTCCTTCCTACCGCAATTTTGTATACCTCCTGAAACTTCTTGCAACCAAAATATGCATATATTGTTATTTTAATTCTTTTTTATTTCTTTATAAAGTAGAACCGTTTTTAAAGTGGATTTTTTCTTATTTTTGCTTTGAGTTTGTTTCCTTCCCGGCTAATCGAAGTGTTTTTACGAAATGTAATCATAATTACCGTACTAGCAATGCATTGTTTGGAAGAGTTAATTGTATTTCCAGGGTAAATTTGAATGAAAGAATTCACTCTCATTTGCATTCAAAGATCAACATGACCAGTCGTCGGTCTTCATCCTGAAACCATTTGATGATGATACATACCGCAGACAAAGTCATCATTTATCGAGTACAAGCAGACTTCTTGATCAGGTACTCAAGTCGAATAGTTTATTAGTTTAGCAACTCGCTCGCCAAGAGCAACTGATAATTATGGCTAAAATATGCTAATGGAGTCCTGTAATTGATGTTTAGCAGTGATATTGATCAACATCAAAGAAAACGCGATCCTGCTCTCTTTGAGATTTGCAGTCATTTGACTGGGAATTCATTTCCTAAGTGGTACATGAAACGCCTCCCCCTCCCCCGGAATTGTCTTCCTTCCTTCCGAGGGGGACGCTTCAAGCAATCAGGAGTACTGTTATTCTTCATTTGCGTCTTCTGTTCCTTCCTTGCACTTGACTAAGGAGGGATTAGCCCCTCGGCTACCGCATCCCATGCACTCCGTGAGTCACCCCCCTGGCAAAATCCACCCCAGCCCCCAGTTTTATTCCTCCCTCCCACCGTCCTTACTACCTTTGCGGTCAGAAGACGGCGAGGGGCGGAAAGGGTAATAGTTCTGGTTATAGTTGACTTCCTCTCCCTTCCAACTTATACTACTACCTGTACCTGGCTGTCATTGACCCTCGCCCACACCAAAGAACCACTCCACCGCCTACCAAACGCCCGACTCCCCTAACCCCCCCGAAACCGCCTTCCCTAGCCTCCCGTACAACCTCGAGTGCTCCTTGTAAAGGTCTTGATAAGATTTTACGCTTTCATTCCATATCAGTGTCTTTTCAAATGGAGTGATTGATATATCACTGGATATCACTTTTTAAGATATACTCGTATATGACAAAACCCAAGATATATCAAAAATCCACTATATATATATATATATATTATATATATATATATATATATATATATATATTATATATATATATATATATATAATATATATATATATATATATATATTATATATATATATATATATATATATATATATATATATATATATATATATACACACACAAACACACACACACACACACACATATATATATACATACAGATCTATATATATATACATCATATATATATATATATTATATATATATATATATATATATATATCATATATATAGTACTAATATATGGAGACATTGGACGAGTCGATAATGTCACTGAAGTCCTGATTTCTCCTCTGTCTGCTGGACAAAATTATTATTATCAATTAAGAAATTCCCCTTCATGTAACATAAATCAAAGCATAATAATTCCGAGGTAGAGCAAATTGAATATTAAAGGACATTTGCGGCTCGATGTAGGTAAATGTATATATATGTGTATATATATACATACATATGTATATATTATAGTATATATATATATATATATATAATATATATATATATTATATATTATATATTAATTGTTAATTGTGGACGGCCTTTTCCGCCATTTCATCCCCTCATACGAGAGAAGCAGCCTGGGAATTTGAACGAAGGCAGCTTGGTTGCCCCTATCCAGAGCCTCACCGCACACCCACCTATCCTAGAGCAGTCTCCTCCCCGAGGTCTCTTACTTTCAGATGCCACCGCAAGACGACAGCGCCAAGTTGGCACCCCCCAAATGGGGAATCGTGATGCAAGTCTAGGCCTAAAACAAAAGGGACCAAAGGTCGCTGACCAGTAGAAAACCCTCCAGGGAAGTAAACCCCCCACTTTCGAAGGATGAGAGGGAGGAAACCAAAGCGTGGGTGGCCGCTTCTTCACCGATTGAGAGTCTTATTGAGGTGGACGTGCTGTCCTCTGTCCGCCCCTTCCGAGAGGCAACTGTCTCTCCCTTAAAAGGTAGGTGTCTGTTGTATGAGAACCTCGTACCCTAACCTATCCTTCCTCCTTCCCCAGGATAACATCCCATCCTTCCCTCCTATCCATACAGAAAGAAATCCTATCCACCGATCCTTTGTTCCTCTCCCTCTCCTACCCTCTGGCGTGCCCTCGTGGCGGGCTTGCTTAAGACCGTTTCCCCTTGCCTGAGAGTTGCCTTTCTCCATAATGTCTAAGTGCTAACCGTTTGTAAATATAGTTGCTACCATGTATAATTCCTATAAGACTTGCTACGTCCATTAGAAGAAATAATCTGTATAAGTCAAATATAGTGCAGTGTAAGTGAGTGGTTAAGTGGATTAGCGTGTCTGTGCATATTAACTAGTGTTTAATTGTCGTAAATTTCCCTTTCAGGGGTCGAGAGTACTTTTGCTGAACTTCCACGTAATCTGGTTATGAACCGAGCCGTAGTACACATTCCACTCCAGAGAAGCCCCTTGCAGCTTCAAGCTTCAGCGGTTAACCACGGTTAACCTAATATTATCTATATATTTAATATCCTATCCGTTGTGCTCTCTTTTGTTACTACAATTGTACAAAGGAATTGTTAAATACATTTACTGCCGGTATTTAGTGTCTATATGCCGGCTGGCGACCTCCAAATTCCCTTCTTTTTATCTATATGAATTATGATACACGTGTGCTAATAACTACTGAAGGCCTGAGCAATCGTGAAAACATATGACTGGCGACCTTGCCAGGATCTGCTAAGATAGTTGGTTAATATCTATGTTTTAAAGTTATATTCCCCTTTCTATCTTTGGAGACTAAGACGAACCTTAACTTCCCTTTTGAGTAAATTATATTATAACTGGAGTTGGAACCGTGGAAGCACAACAGCCAAGAAAACTTTAATATTTCGTTAAAATCTCTCGTAAGTGTTAACAAGGAATTTGCATAATAATATAAATTCCCGCTAACGTTCGTAATCATAACGCAAAAACAATCACTGTGTTTTACGTTCATTTTTACATCCTAAATTCTAAAGAAAATGCGTTGGTTGTGGAATAGTCTCTTGTTTAAAATCCCACGAAAACATAGTGTATGCGTGTGTGCATGAATGCTGCTAGCCGCAGGGCAGCCAACAATCAAGTGTTTAAATGATTTTCCATAACAAGTTTCAATATTGTTCATAGATAGGAACGGAAATCGTCGTGTTAGGTTGTTCTTATTATATTTAATGCAATTATATCCTTGGATTTCATAATAATTATGATTTAAGAATTTTTTTCTTTTTCTTTTACGAAACTTAGCTTTTGCACGGTTGTAAACAGAAGGCAAACCTGGGATAGTCTAGCCCCACATACACGTAACCCGGAACGGAGACACGGTTGTTTGCTTGTTTGTTTTTCTCTTTCGAGCTCCGACTTTACGCGTTTATGTCAGTAGGGCAAACTTTTTCAGTGTGAGGAAAAGGTAAATAACGGTATATGCCTTGTTACTTTGTAATTTTTTTCCACCTAGTGCGATAGGCATGTGTAAAGGGTTGGGAAAGAAGTAATTCCTGTGCGGTTGTGCTAAATCGTTCAGTTTAAGATTTCATATTATTATATTTATTTTATTTCTTAATTAAATTGTGGTAGAGGATCTTTCTATTAACTTTTGGGAGAGATAATTAATTTATTTTAAGTGAAGGGATTAGTTATTGGGGTTAATCATCTCTAGTGAAGCAAAATTAATGAGCGTCTCATTGATTGCCAGCTAAACCAAAATAGCAGATCCTACACAATCTTATCTTTCACTTAACCCCCCCCCCCCCCCCCCCCCCCCCCCCCCCCCCCCCCCCCCCCCCCCCCCCCCCCCCCCCCCCCCCCCCAACCCCCCCCCCCCCCCCCCCCCCCGGGTCAATTTAAAGTTGTGTTATTTTAGACGTTTGTTGACCTTTACTCAATCAGACAGCCACAACTACAAACCCTAATTTTAATAGCTAGCCAGGCTGTGATTCCTGCCATAGGTCTATTATTCTAGCTAGCCTAGGGGATCATCCATCACTGTGATTCCTGCCATAGGCCTATTATTGTAGCTAGCCTAGGGGATCACCCGTCGCTGTGAGTCCTGCTATAGGTTTAGTGCCATAGAGCTTACAGGTACATCTTTTGCTGTGTATTCCTGTCATTTGCACACCTCTACAGTGTAGTCTCTTCCAGGTACAATTATCGGTCGTGGTACACCTCTGCACTGCTCTATCTGTATCCTTCCTGCTGCCGGACTTTTGCTTTGGCCAGAGTGTCTTTCCCTTCCGTGCAATTGCTTGCATGGCCAGCACCCCAATTCAAATTATTGTTGAGGGTGATCTAGTAGTCATTTTGAGGAAATTAGCAAAATGGCCACCACTGAGATCCAGGCTATACTGGAATTGGGAAAGAGGCTCGGATATGAGGGAAGAGAATTGCAAAAATTTGTCCGAGAAACCCAGAAAGAAGCAAGGGAGCGAAGGCAAGAGGAGAGAGAAAGAGAGAAGGAAGAGCGAGAGAGAGAAAGAGAGAAGGAATGGCAGGAGGATGAATTAAAGATGAGGGACAAAGACATTGAATTGGCCCAGCTCCAATCCTCACAAGCTCCACCCAAAGGTTCTCCGCTACCTGGGCCAGGCTCCCCATCCTTGCTTGTCCATACTCTCATTCCTCAGTGGGACGATAAGGATCCCGTAAGGTGGCCACATGAAGTGGAGTCAGTGTTCCAGACATGTGCTGTGGCAGGGGAGATGAAGGCTCTACTTCTGGCCAAGCATATGCAAGGAAAAGGGAAGGCTGCTCATTCCACCTTGCCCGTTGATCGACAAGATTTTGAGGCTGTCCGGAAGACCATGATAGAGGCTTACAAGCTGAGCCCTGAACATTGGCGCCGTCAGTGGTGTGGACAAGCCAAGCCCCCCATGCAACCTTGGGCTGACTGGGCTTTTCAGAAGGATAGCCTCTACACCCTCTGGCTTGGGGCTGCGAAGTGCACTACCATCGAGGGCCTCCACGAGCTTGTCAAAATTGAGGACTTCCATAGGAATGCCCCACCAGAGCTCTCTCTCTACACTACCGAGAAGAAGCCAACCACCTTCAGGGCTTCTTGCGAGTATGCCAATGAATGAGCTCGTCCGGCATAACTCAGGGTCCCAGCGCACTGCTCCATCCACTGCCTCTGCTCTAGCTGGCAAGCCTAAGCCCAAGCAAAAACCACCTTCTTCCGCTAAGTGCAACCTCGGTGTCAAATCCAACCACACTGAAGCAGAATTCCCGACAAAGCAGTCAACACCAGTGGCTGCCCCTTCGGATATGACCCCTCAGTCCAAACCCAAGGGTAAATGGCCAAAAAGGAGTTTTGCCAAAGCATACTGTGAGGTTTGCAAGGTCTACGGCCACACTAAAAACTACTCACAATGCCCTAGCCGAACCTCAGCTCCAAACCCAGTTGTCCTCTCTATCGGCACTCAGGGCGCATCGTGGGGACGGCCCGCAGAAGGGGAGATCACCGTAGCCCCGCTTGAAGGAGGCACCCCTCCACAGTTGGTCTGAGCATTCGAGGATCCGGGTTCAGATGTTTCCCTAATCTTGTGGCACCAGGTACCTGCTGGTGCCCAAGTCCGGCAGGATTGAGAGAGTCACCAGGGACCTCCCCATATTCGTGTTGAGAGTGACAACGCCCCAGTTTAGCCAAGAGTGCAGGTTGGGAGTCACGATTGACTTAGGCCGTGAGGGTTATGACCTGCTCCCGGGTAGGGACCTCCTGGAGGGAGTGCAGCATGTGCCCTTAAGGTGCATGAAAGCAGCTGAGTCTGAGCCTGAGCTTGAGCCTGAACCTTTGGATACAGCACCTGTAGAAGGTGACAAGTGGCTTGCTGGCATTGACCTGGGAGAATTAACCTGGCTAAAGGAGGAGGATCAAGAGCCCTCATCTCCCAGCCATGAGTCCGAGCCTCGTACACAAGACCCTATTGTGCTGATTACCCCCTCCATGGATAGCTCTCCACCAAGCACCAGCTCAGGGGACCCAGGAGGCACCAGTGAGGCTCCCGTCACCCCAGCCACCCTAAGGAGCAGGACCGAGCTCATCCGTTTCCAACAGTTGGATGAGACCCTTAACCCTTATCGGGAAGCTGCCTATTTGGATGAAGCAGAAATAGTGAATCTCTCTAAGGAGAACTTTTTGTTGCAGGATGAGGTGCTCCTCAGAGTCACCCAAGGTGCCCACAAACCCACTGAAGTGCTACACCGGCAAGTAGTTGTTCCCCGTAACCTTAGATTAGCTGTGTTGCACATGGCCCATGAGGGACTGGGAGGACACTTTGGCGTGAAACGCACTACCCAGCAAATCCAGCGTCAATTCTTCTGGCCAGGCCTGCCCAAGAGTGTTAAGGCTTACGTAACCTCCTGCTTGCCCTGCCAGGTCGCTGGGAACCCAAACCAGGTAGTGCCAAGGGCACCTCTCCAGCCCATCCCTTCTGCGGGCATTCCCTTCCATGATGTCTTGGTAGATTATGTGGGTCCCATGCCACGGAGTAAACGTGGAAATTGTTACCTACTGACGATGATTGATCGGTTCACTTGATACCTGGAAGCCGTTTCAACCCGAAGTGCCAACGCCCGCCACGCTGTCAGGGGACTGACCCAGTTCTTTTGTAGGTTTGGTTTCCCTGCCACCATTCAGTCAGACAAGGGCTCCCACTTCATGGCAAAGGAGTTTAAGGAGGCGATGGACTGCCATGACATTCACCACCGGACCTCTACAGTATACCATCCAGAGAGCCAGGTCCTTGTGGAATGCTCCCACCAAACACTGAAGACAGTCTTGACAAAGTTGGGAGAGACTGGTTCCCCTGACTGGGAGGAAAATTTGCCCTATGCTCTATTTGCCCTCTGCCAGGAATGCTCAGAAACCACCGGGTACAGTCCTTTTGAGCTGCTATATGCTCACTCCACACATGGGCCCCTAGATATACTCTATGAGGCTTGGGAAAACCCCACCAAGGCCTCCTGGCTGGAAGAGTTGCCGGACATACAGGCTAAATTACGAGTTGCATGGGATGTTGCCAAAGCTTCAGAGACAGTGGCGCAGATTAGTATGAAGAGTCGGGTGGATCAAGAGACTCAAGACCGGAGTTTTGAAGTGGGAGACCAAGTTCTGGTTCTCCGCACTGGAGAGCGGAGGCCTCTAAGCACAAGGTTCATGGGCCCCTACAAGATTCTGGAAAAGAAGGGCAAATTAAACTATCTAGTGGATTGTGGTACTAGGCGGGCTAAGTGGCTCCATATCAATCTCCTTAAGCCCTACCACCAGAGGAGCGAAATGGTGGGGACAGTCAGACAGGTTTCCTCACCCCAGAGTAATTCGGAGGTCCTAGCCAATTTTGAACTTATCACTCCTGCATTAGATACGGCGAAGAGGAATAACATCAGGGAATTACTCCTTCAGCATCTACAGGTCGTCCGAGACACTCTAGGTCGCACCCAGCTCCTGGAGCACAAGATTGACTTGCTTGAGGGAACAAGCCCCATCCAGCAAAATTACTACCGGCTTAACCCCCAGCGGGCTGAACGGGTGGCGGCACTGGTTAAACTACAACTCAACCTGGGTCTCATTGAGGAGAGTGAGAGCCCTTGGGAATCCCCTGTAGTCCTGGTGCCAAAGGAGGGGGGAGGAGACCGACTCTGCATTGACTTTTGCAAGTTGAATGCAGTGACCAAACCGGAATCCTACCCGCTCCCGCGCATTGAGGATTGCTTGGAGAGCCTAGGCGAATTTCCATTCCTAAGTAAGATAGACCTAGAGAAGGGTTACTGGCAGGTGCCATTGGCCAAGGAGTCATGGCCCCTTACTGCATTCATTATGGGACGGGCTTTACCAGTGTCGGGTGATGCCTTTTGGTCTAAGGAATGCACCTAGCTGTTTTCAGAAACTCATGAACAAGGCGCTAGCAGGGATTCCTAATTGTGTGGTCTACATAGACGACATTGTCATCTACTCCAAAACGTGGGAAGAACACCTCCAGATCCTAAAAAAAGTGCTGGGCACCCTCCAGAAAGCCAATTTGGTCATCAACCTGAAGAAGTGTGCCTTAGGAGTGTCCGAGATCACATACCTGGGCCAACAGGTAGGAGGGGGCAAAATAATGCCAAAGAATGCCAACATCCTTGCTATACAGAATATGCACTATCCAAAAACTAAGAAGGAAGCCCAACGGTTACTGGGAATGGTGCAGTAGTTCAGGAGATTTGTGCCAAACTTCTCCCAAGTAGCCGCTACCATCACTGACCTATTCAAGGGAGATAACCAGTTCCGCTGTACAGAGGACTGTCGGGAGGCCTACGACCATCCGAAGAGGGTCCTCATGAGTCGCCCAGTGCTCCGCACACCTGATTACTCTAAGCCTTTCTCAATAACAGTAGACGCCAGTGATGTAGGGGTCGGTTTTGTCCTCCGGGAGGAAAACCAGGTGCATCACCCTGTCTCCTATTTCTCAAAGAAATTGAACCCAGCTCAGACAAGGTATAGTACGATTGAGAAGGAGCTACTTGAATCCTACCATGCTGACCATAAGTTCCCACTGACAGTCCTGACAGACCATAATCCCCTAATCTACCTCACTCACTTCCGTAACAAGAATAAGAGGTTCATGAGGTGGTGTATGGACCTCCAGGACTACAACTGGAAGGTTGAGCACATCAAGGGCACAGACAATAAGATAGCAGATGTGCTTTCTCGGCATTAGTGCCTGACGCACAATGTCATGTTTATATAGAACTTTGACTGTAGGTTGTATGAATGTTGTATTGGGCCCTGGTGGCCTTCCCCAGCTTCACAAACTGAGGAGACACCTTGGCCCCATGTTGTTTGTTCATATATTTACCTCTGTCATTTTGGATGTTGTATTGAGCCCTGGTGGTTTCCCAAGCTTCACAAACTGAGGAGCTATCTTGGCCCCATTTTATTTCATTTTTTCTTTTGGTCCTCTTATTTTAATTATTTTTTATGACATTTGCTTTGTTTTGCTTTAGTTACCGTCATACCATTATTTGTTGCTTTGTTTTATATTCCATATGAACTCAATGAAAATTGTTTCATGCATGTTGCTGCACTAGGTCACGGTTGAGTTAAACAAGTAATACATGCCATTTTGTCAAGTTACTGCCATTATAGCCCACTTGCTTACTTTAATTGGCACTTAAAGTTAACCTCACAGCAATTTATTTAAGAGATTTTGACCCTAGATGCAGCTTAGCAATTGGTTCATTTTTGTGGTGTGGCTCACTAGGTGTGGGGACACAGAATCAAATGGCTCCAGACCCTGCTTGCAGAGTTCTTGACCCGTTTAAGGACAAAATCTCTGCTAAAATGGGGGCTGTCAATCGTGACGGCCTTTCCGCCATCTTATCCTCTCATACGAGAGAAACAGCCTGGGAATTTGAACGAATGCAGCTTGGTTGCCCCTACCCAGAGCCTCGCCACACACCCACCTATCCTAGAGCAGTCTCCTCCCTGAGATCTCTTACTTTCAGACGCCACCGCAAGACGACAGCGCCAAGTTGGCACCCCCCAAATGGGGAATCGTGATGCAAGTCTAGGCCTAAAACAAAAGGGACCAAAGGTCGCTGACCAGTAGAAAACCCTCCAGGGAAGTAAACTCCCTGCTTTCGAAGGATGAGAGGGAGGAAACCAAAGCGTGGGTGGCCGCTTCTTCACCGACTGAGAGTCTTAGGAGGTGGACGTGCTGTCCTCTGTCCGCCCCTTCCGAGAGGCAACTGTCTCTCCCTTAAAAGGTAGGTGTCTGTTGTATGAGAACCTCGTACCCTAACCTATCCTTCCTCCTTCCCCAGGATAACATCCCATCCTTCCCTCCTATCCATACAGAAAGAAATCCTATCCACCGATCCTTTGTTCCTCTCCCTCTCCTACCCTCTGGCGTGCCCTTGTGGCGGGCTTGTTTAAGACCGTTTCCCCTTGCCTGAGAGTAGCCTCTCTCCATAATGTCTAAGTGCTAACCGTTTGTAAATATAGTTGCTACCATGTATAATTCCTATAAGACTTGCTACGTCCATTAGTAGAAATAATCTGTATAAGTCAAACATAGTGCAGTGTAAGTGAGTGGTTAAGTGGATTAGCATGTCTGTGCATATTAACTAGTTTTTAATTGTCGTAAATTTCCCTTTCAGGGGACGAGAGTACTTTTGCTGAACTTCCACGTAATCTGGTTACGAACCGAACCGTAGTACACATTCCACTCCAGAGAAGCCCCTTGCAGCTTCAAGCTTCAGCGGTTAACCACGGTTAACCTAATATTATCTATATATTTAATATCCTATCCGTTGTGCTCTCTTTTGTTACTACAATTGTACAAAGGAATTGTTAAATACATTTACTGCCGGTATTTAGTGTCTATATGCCAGCTGGCGACCTCCAAATTCCCTTCTTTTTATCTATATAAATTATGATACACGTGTGCTAATAACTACTGAAGGCCTGAGCAATCGTGAAAACATAAGAATATATATATATATATATATATATAATATATATATATATATATATATATATATATATGTCCGTATATATACAAATACATGTATGTATGCATGTAGTATGTATGTATATTTGTGTATGTGGTCGAGTGTATGTAATCCTGTAAAAAAATACACGCTTCCGGAAGTCAAAAATCTCTCCTTCTAGATGGTCCAACCTCAATAGTGTATATATATATATATATATATATATATATATATATATATATATATATATATATATATATATATATATATATATATATATATATATATATATATATATATATATATATATATATATATATTTATATCCACACAACTATCGATAGGGGAATTCAATTACAAATGGTGGTCATATTATTAGAACGTTGGCCTATCTAAAGGAAGGGTTTTTTGACCTTCGAAAGTGTGAGTTTTTACAAGTTTATAATTACTATTTCTTTTGATTATATTTTGGGAATAGAAACTAGATTAGTTTCACTGGAATGCAACATCTATATTTTTTCATGAATATTGACTAGAATTTTTTTATACTACGCCTTGATTAAAGTTCATAATTGACAGTTTCAGGTCAGCTTTGGTTAACCTTATTAGGTAACGTTTATGATACCTCAAGCACAGAGAGCTATTCTTTTACTTCTTGCTGTTTTTCGATGCATATTATCACCTTACTTATACACAGACACACACACATTTATATATATATATATATATATATATATATATATATATATATATATATATATATATATATATATATATATATATAAGCGAATACCACGGGAAATGATAGTCAGGAATCCAAGCGCTTTCGTCTTTATTCAGACATCGTCAAGGAGCGGTATTCGCTTATTTATGAAGTCACGTGCATCTACTGTGATTTTTTAAGCATATATATATATATATATATATACGGATAGGCAGAGCCGGCTAGCGCCTGGCAGCGGGCAAACATAATCCGGCATTTCAGTCCTACAACTTCACCGCCTTATCAAAAGAACCCAATATTATTGCTATTAAATGGTACATATACACATTTTTTAATAAACATGGTATTTATTATACATTTATGATGAAATTATTTGAATTCCAAGTCATCAGGTAAATCATAATAGGGATGTATGATATTCATGGATAAAAAATAAATTTTGATATTTATTTATTTGTATTTATGGGACATCTTTAAAAAAATCATGTATACACATGAGATCAATAACAAGAGTATAAAAATACATGAAGTATAGATTCAGTATCCTGACAACATTTAAGTATTTTGTGAATGGTGATTCCAGATTGAGACCAGCAACTTTTAGGATTTGACCCTGTGATTTGTTGATTGATATTGCAAAGCTCAGTCTGATTTGAAATTGAAGTCTTGAACTGAAAAGTCATGTCTGCAGGTATTATTGGTACCCGAGGAATAAAGACACGTTCCATTTGCCAATTCCGGCATCCGGCTAAAACCATTCCCTATAAAATCTACATATATATAGTCACGGTCCGACTTTATTTGAACAGTAATATTTTCGTTAGAGAATAAATAAAACATTGGCCTGAAAAATTCTATCAGGCCAATGTTTTATTTATTCTCTACAACTAATTATATATATTTATATATATATATATATATATATATATATATATATATATATATATATATTATATATATGTCTTACGAAGATATAATGACGTAACTTATGACGTCATTAACTTCCCTCCTTCTCGATGGATAACTGGCTATTTGTGAAAAAGTCTCAACCTCTGGCAACAATGAAATACAACCAGTACTCCTTGTTTACACTTTGTAGTAGTGGCGGTGTGGTAGTAGTAGTAGTAGTAGTAGTAGTAGTATAGTGTATTAGTAGTAGTATATAGGGTTTGTGCCATGAGGTCGAGTGCTAATTCTTGAAGAAAAGGGTTTCCATAATTAATCCGAGGAATTACATTCTATCACTATTTCTCCATTGAAAAATTATATAATTAAAAATCAATTAACAAAGTGAAGAAAACTTTGGCAATTCGTAGTAACTCCTTTGATATTTTTCCTAATATGACAGTGACGGTCATTGTAATAAATAGAGCATATATAATTATCTTTCTGCACCTTATGACAGTCAACAAATGACGAAAACTTGGTGTACTCCTTACCCAAAAGAGGGCCCTATTATTCATTTACCTGTTCAAGCTTACGTAGGGTTTGCCACGGGCCTCCTCACTTTAAAAAATTGTGCAGGTCGAATCACAAAAGCTGTCCTGCAACCACGGGGACAATGACTTATCATAGCCGACATTCTTGAAGCCTTGACAAGGTAGTACGAATATTCATTTAGAATTTCAGAGACAGCTATTTGTCGTCATCACCATCTGGGAGGAGTCATGACGTCATATGTTTACGTCACGTATAACTTTGAACCCATACATTAGAGTGTTTCGCACTGGCTTCGGTTGCTTTATTTTACTCCTATGAATATACTTTTTTCTAATATAAGTAATAGAAAATGCTGCCGAAAATCAGGTAGGGATGTAAAGTATCCTATGGCAAAGTAATATCTTTGTCGAATAATGTACAGAAAAAAAGTTATTCCGGAAAAACACCGGGACAAAGGCCCTGAATCTCATAGTAAGTGTAATTTGAACTGATCATTAACAACCATCCTATAGTCTTTTTTCTTTCTTTTTTACTCTGCTGTGCCAGACTGGGCTTCAGTTTGTTTGGCTACAATCGATGAACTAACCTACAACATGATACCCCTATTGGAGAGAGAGAGAGACCTTACCTTACAGACCTTACATCTTGTTCGGGTTGCCCCAGGTCCCTTAGTGTGAGGCACCTCTAATGTCTACCAGAGAGTTGCCAGTACATCTTCCGGTATATTTTGCATCTTCCAATCTTGGATGGTCTGGGATGCAGCTTAGATATTTGTTGAGCTTATTCTTAAACACATCTACGCTCACTCCTGATATATTCCTCAGATGAGTTGGCAACGCATTGAATAAACGCTGCATTATCGATGTTGGTGTGCTTTCCTTATTTCTCCTGGTATAGTTTTGGGCACTATTAAGCTACCTCTGCTTGCTCTTTCTGATATTTTTAGCTCCATGATGTTTTCGGCTATTCCTTCTATCTGTTTCCTTGCCTGAATTATCATGTAGCGTTCTCTTCTCCTTTCTAGACTATATAATTTTAAGGATTGTAGTCTTTCCCAGTAGTCAAGATCCTTAATTTCTTCTATTCTAGCTGTAAAGGACCTTTGTACACTCTCTATTTGTGCAATATCCTTTTGATAGTGTGGGTACCATATCATTTTGCAATATTCAAGTGGACTACGAACATATGTTTTATAAAGCATAATCATGTGTTCAACTTTTCTTGTTTTGAAGTGCCGTAACAACATTCCCATTTTTGCTTTACATTTTGCCAATAGAATTGCTATTTGATCATGGCATAACATGTTCCTATTCATCATCACACCAAGGTCTTTAACTGCTTCCTTATTTGTGATTGTCTCATTATTAGGTCCCCTATATGCATATAGCTTTCCTTCTCTGTCTCCATAATCTATTGATTCAAATTTATCAGAGTTAAATACCATCCTATTTACCTCTGCCCAATCATATTCTTTGTTAAGGTCTCTTTGTAGCGCGTTCCTATCTTCATCACAAATAATTTCTCTACTTATTCTTGTGTCATCGGCGAAACTACTCACTACCCAGTCCTTAACATTACTGTCTATGTCTGCAATCATAATAACAAACAGTAATGCAGCTAACACCGTACCTTGTGGCACACCGGATATTACCTTAGCTTCATCCGATTTCTCATCGTTTGCAATAACTATCTGTTTTCTGTTGTGTAAAAATTCTTTTAACCATCTTCCTACTTTATCCACTATATTGTTTTCTAATTTTCTTCGCTGATATATTATGATCTATCTTGTCAAAAGCTTTTGCAAAGTCTAGATAAACCACACACAGAGAGAGAGAGAGAGAGAGAGAGAGAGAGAGAGAGAGAGAGAGAGAGAGAGAGAGAGAACTCCAAAAGTAGCAATGGCCAAATACCCCTTCTCTGATCATGTGCGAAGACTGGAAATGGGGAAAAAATGTTTGAAAATACCAATGACCAAAATGGCTTAGAGAGAGATAGAGAGAGGGAGGTAGGGCGTTTGAATTTATCTGTTGCACTAGTAATACGTTATTTACGAAAACTTAGATAACGGAGAGAGAGAGAGAGAGAGAGAGAGAGAGAGAGAGAGAGACAAGTTCATTCCCTCAGGTTCACGATGCATTGTAGGTAAAACGCAGTGGAAATCCGGTTTTGTGTGCGTGTGTATGTGTGTTTGTGTGTGTATGTGTGTGTGTATGAATGAGAGAGAGAGAGAGAGAGAGAGAGAGAGAGAGAGAAAACTCTTAAAATACAGCTAAAAGTGGCAACGGCCAATTCTCCTTTCTTTGATTATGGCAAATTGAGATCTACAGTAGCATCCATGATTGGCGTATGAGTTATGTCTTTTCCAACCTCCTCATTACCAACTTTTAAGTAACAGGCTGCCTTCTGGCATTTGGCTGCGCTTTGATAATCCTTGTGGTCTTCAATTAAGATTCATTTGTGATAATGAAGTAATTCAATTTTATACTAACTACTTCTCAATGAGATATAAATTGGTTCTGCATTGTTTAAAGGTTGTTCATTTGTTTAATGAGTTCCGATGCCTCGCAAGGTGTTAATTATATCCACTTGTCTTTTCTTAAGCTACTATTTGTTATTGATTGAAATTTAATGTCGTTAATTGTGCACCATACGATTATATGCTTCGGGTCTTAATTGAAGTTTATTATATCTAATGAGGGTTTTTAAGCCAGCATATTGTTTTGTTTTGGCATTATCTTCATGCTTGTTATGGAAGTTATTTGGAAATATAACATTTAAACAGTTTCACTTATTTACTTATTGATAAAATATAAGTGAAATATATATATACTTACCAGATAAGGCTAGATGATTGTAGTTTATGTCGTTCATAGCTTTGAAATAAGCTAAAACTGTTGCGCTAATTAGCCTTAAACAATTCTCCATATGCAGATGTTCTTGTCGGTATCACAACAATTAAATTCACTATTTTCGTCTTATTTATTGATACTTAGGTTTTAATATGAACTGGTCATACTGAAGCCCTAAATTTATCTAGTTGCTCTTAATTTATAGCTTCGTAGCCTCCACCAGTGTTTATTATATATTTTGAAATATTTTTTTCATGGATGCACGCGCACTCTTTTTACCTTTAAGGTTTGTTG
>NC_061100.1:75426012-75428512 GCF_015104395.2 Macrobrachium nipponense | reverse complement strand
TATGATACTTGGAATTTAGGCTGTCAAGCTAAGCACTGCAGCAATCTCGAAAAATGGAGTTGGACAGGAAAATAAAGAGATCCGGGATATCATGGATGCAGTAGAAGGATGCAAAGGTGGAACCAGGAGAAAACCACAAATTTGCAGTAAGAAGTAAAAGTTAAAGCACCATGCCTCCTACCGGGGAAAGTTATAGTGAACATAAATCGAAAATACACAGGCGAAATATTTTGAAAAGGAAAGCAGAGCCTTGAATTGTCTTCAGCCAATAAGACTTTCATTAAATCATTTGCCATCTTTCATCATCAGAATGGAACGTACAAAACACCGCAATGACTGTTTGTGAACAAAACAGGAAAAGACTGGAAGGAAGAAAAGAGAAGAAAAAGAAAAGAAAAAAGGTATCAGCCCGACCAGAAAACAAATTAGCCAAGTGAAAGCGAGTAATGCTATTGCGCGTCACACGAGAAGAAAATGGCATTCGGGAGATAAGTAAAGTGATTTCATTCAACACAATAACACGAATCCACTTAGTTAATTTACTGTTGAAGAGATTGCAACATCTGAGGGGAGAGGCTGAGACGCCTCCTTTGTAGAGATGAAGGTGCGTAAGTTAAGGAAGAACGCTGATGACGATGATAATGTTACTCGTGTATCCTCTTTCAGCGAATGAACTTGGCAAGCAACATCCGCAAGATCAGCCTGGAAGCCAACACCCGAGAATTCAGCCTCATGCAGATGATGTTTGTGAGGCGGCGTTTCTCATCATGACCCAGAAGAGAGAAATGAGTGAGAGAGGTAATGGATGGGGAAGCCAGGTGTTTTACATGGGGAAGAAGAGGGGTTTGGGAGGGAGATTAACATTTGAGCGAGGAAATGGAGTTTCATTGGCCGGGTATTTCATGTTTAGGTACAATGTTGCATAATGCTGAAGACCTGCCTTCTACCAGCTAAATAAGAAGGAATTAAATGAGGAGGGAACAGCACAGATGGGGAAGAAGGGCCTCCCTGGGGACGCGAGGAAGAACTTCCTATGAGGGATCGTATAGTTATGTATAATAGTCGAAACACGAAGATATTCTAAGAGCCCAGAAATCTGCATTTTCCTAACGAGAGTTTTTTTAATAGCAATTTCCTGCAACAATGGAGTTTCCATTTAATGCCAGTAATTCCTATGCAACTCCTCTTATTACTGGAAATGACTATTATGCTTCAATCTCCGGCAATGATTACACCTGTCACTCTTTGTACAACGAATCACCAGAGAGAGAGAGAAAAAAAGTTCGTCCTGACGTTAGCTCGTCATTTTCATTTTTAAGTGAAACACAATTTAACCTCTTGATCACTATAATAAGATTTTCTCTCAAGTTAAAAATGAGAGTACCTCTACCCAGTCGGTGCTAAAGGGATGATAACTGGCTTAGAGAATAATCACATTAAGGTTAAAGGCTTCAGGGAGGAAAACTTGTGTTGTGCTTTCCAAATGCTAACCTAGTTTGAACGACGTAATTAATATTGCGTTCCTAAGAAATGTAGAAGTTTCTCCCGTTCTAGGATTTATTATTTGAGAAAAATGCAGGAATATGATCTAGCAAACTTAAACGTAGTACAACATTTGGTAAAGTAAGTACACGATAGAACTCATAATAGTAGAGTACTGTAACCGAATTTAGGTTAACTATATTCTTGATATTAATTTGATGCGATGGTTTTCTTTAAAAAATGAAATTAATAAGAAAAATATTAACAAATAACAGTTAATACTAAATATGATAGCAAACAAGTAATGAATGCACTGAAGATTCTTCAGCGCAATCGAGTCTTCTGTACAGCGTATAATCACGATCTCCGAAAATAGATCTATCTTTCGGTGGTCACGGTATAATGCTGTATGAACCGTGGTCCATGAAACTTTCAGCCACAGCCCGGTGGTGTTCTGTCCTATAAGTTGCCAGGCGCACGATCATGGCTAACTTTAACCTTAAATAAAGTAAAAACTACTGAGGCTAGAGGGCTGCAATTTGGTATGTGGGATGATTAGAGAGTGGATAATGAACACACTACCAATATGTAGCCCTCTAGCCTCAGTTTTTTGTTCTTTATTTTTAAAATTGTTAATTGTTAATAGTTTTTTAATTCTGAGGGCGGACAGAAAAAGTGCGGACGGACAGACAAAGCCATCTAAACAGTTTTCTTTTACAAAAAACTAAAACGAAACTATGAACAATATTAACTAGGCGAAATTCATCACCGATGAATTAGCGATAAAAACTTCACATACAAATGTTTTTCACGGACATTAATCTTTGGAATAATTTAAATAGTTTTGTAGCAGTCTGGCAGACTTACCGTTTTACTCCCACAATATTCATAAACATTTCAAATGGTTACTCTTCCTCCCCATCTCATTCCCTCTTAGTTCTAACCAAGAAGCCCATTGCCTGATTCCTCATATGTAAGTGCTATGCACCCGATTATTTAGAATTGTATAGGTAGTTAT
>NC_061100.1:75418512-75421012 GCF_015104395.2 Macrobrachium nipponense | reverse complement strand
ACACGGAAACCCAAAATTTCATCATTCTTCATCATCACTGGACCAACGCCTAGTGACGCAATGATCTAATTTTGACTTTATGACTGACTAAAACAAAGTTTAGAATTATCATTTACGAAAATCTAGTGAATGTGTATCCTTCTACAAGGTATCATTTAGTCATAATAAGAGCAAAGGATATATATTTTCGAATATTTACAAACACTGTATTGGAAAGGACGGAGACTTCCTTCGCATCCAGCAAATTACTAAGGGAAAAGGGAAAGGAATTCCTGAAATCCTTTGCGAGGTATTTGTATGGGAAATGGATCTGTCATTCTTCTTTTATAATGACTCTCTCTCTCTCTCTCTCTCTCTCTCTCTCTCTCTCTCTCTCTCTCTCTCTCTCTCTTCTCTTTCTATATATGTATAATGTATATATATATATATATATATATATATATATATATATATATATATATATATATATATATATATATATATATATATATATATATTATATATATATATATATATATATATATATATATATATACATAATCATGGTAGTGACGTTACTTTTTAGTAAACAAAAATTATATGTGTCATTGCAGCCTTTAACATGCATTGTATTAATGCTAAACGCCGTCGGCCACAAAATTGATGTTGATGTTCGTGTTCATTTTCAAGTGCCCTTGCTCTCTCTCTCTCTCCCTCTCTCTCTCTCTCTCTCTCTCTCTCTCTCTCTATGCATATATATATATAAATATAGATATATTTATATATATATATAATATACTATATATATATATATATATTATATATATATATATATATATATATATGTATATACATATATATATACATAGATAAGCATACAGCAGGGTCTCAAAACACATCAAATAGGCTAAAGTTTATTCACAGAACGTTTCGCACATGTTCTCTGTGCATGAGAATTATTAAAATTTGCAAAAAAAAAATAATTTTAAAAATAAAGTTAAAAGAAAAAAAACTATATTTACAAAAATTAATATAACTTAAAAAGCTTACAGTAAAAAAGACCCAGTTCTCACCAAACCATTCAAAGGAGAAGGAGAAGAACGAATGACGAAGATTTGAGCGAGAGAGAGAGAGAGAGAGAGAGAGAGAGAGAGAGAGATCAAGGGCAGATGACAAGGCACATGAACTATTTGTTGGGGCTGACAGCGTTTAGCAATAATCTATTGCAATTTGAAGGCTACAATGACATATGATTTCGTTTAATAAAAAGGAAAGCCTCTACAATAATTATGAAGATAAAAATACATAACCTAAAATACTTTAAAACAAACCCAGCCCGTACATGGGTATAAAGTGTATAATCACTTGTTTAGCTATGTACAGGGTAGATTTGTTCTAAAGTATTTTAGGTAATGTATTTTTATCTTTATGAATATAGTAGTGACGTTCCTATTTTTATTAAAAAAAATATATGTCATTGCAGCCTTGAAAATGCAATGGATTATTGCGAAACGCCATCGGCCACAATAATTGGTTTTAATTGTTCATTTGCCTTGCCATCTATTATTAATCTCGTATTTTGGGCTTCTACCTTAATCATCTTCACACACAGTCACACACACCACAACACACACACAACACACAACACACACACACACATATATATAATATATATATATATATATATATATATATATGTATATGTATATATACTATATATCGTGTGTGTGTTAAACCAAGGAGCACCATATGGTTAAAGGTTTCCCATCGACCACTTAGATTATTTATGTAGAACGCCCAATAGATATCTACTCCAATCATGAATACAAGTCGTTTCGGTTTTTATGTAAGATGATGTAGTGAAGTTGGATAACAAAGATCACAGAAGAATAATGTTACATTTCAAGAATACAAAGAACTCTACATAAAAGAGAAGCTATTTCATAAAAAGTAATGGGCAGCTTCGCTAATGCTTTTTGTGGTATTTCTTTATGTTTACTGTTTACACAAAAATTACTTATGCGTAGTCGGTGTGGTGTATGTAGTGTGTACATGTTATTGTGTGTGTTTGTGCGCGCGCGCATGTGTGTATGATATGAATGCGTGACTTCGTATTTGTCGAATTTAGTGATTTTATAGGATCCTAGAGGTTCTGGAATTCATTAAATCTACGGAGATAAGCAATGAGGTTTCGTTGGCGATACAATAACGAAATAATTATACATATAAAATAATTATATATATATATATATATATATATATATATATATATATATATATATATATATATATATATATATATATATATATATATATATATATATATATATAAATTTATCAAAAAATATATAAGACTTGATGCTATGTATAGATAAAGGTACCACAGAGGAAAACTTTTCGGTCTTATTAATTAATGTGTATCGTCCAATCAAGTAAAATTTCAAATGTACGAATAAAGCACCATATTATGTATTCAGTTAAAACAGCCCAGACTTCAAATGCACTATTCATCCATCTGAGC